>NC_143487.1:47289493-47589493 GCF_027475165.1 Benincasa hispida
CTCTTTCAAAGGAGAGCCTAAGTGTTAATCTACTAATGTACTCATACTTAGGAGGATCCTGAGGTGTATTAAATGAAGTCTCGCATTTAGAAGGTGTCTAAGCATCATTCAAGTAGTAGATCTTTGCATGTATCATTATTATTGCCTTGTCTTTACAGATAAGTACAACATTGTAATTGCTTTACTTTATATTAGTGGATTTATCTTTCTTAGATACACTACCCATAGACGTAGATGGTATTTTACCGAACTGGGTTACCAATTTCCATGTTACAACTGTGTTCATGTTCTCTACCTCTATCTATATTGTTCTGCAAAAGTGTTACAACATTGTTCTTAACATCTATGATTGTGTGCTAGATTACCTTGTTTTAGACGTGTTATGCTGAAAGGATAAAAAAATAACTTGCAAAATAGAGAAGAGTAATTATGCATTGATTTACCTACAAAATGGAGAAGAGTCGTGACTTACTCAAATGCTTAAGTCTGGAGTAGCAAGCTCATGGTGTATTTGGTTTAACTTTTTAAGAATTTAATTCTGAAAAGAAAAAATTCATTTTGAAAAAGGTTGAAGTTTGGCAACCATTTAAAATCGCTTTTGGAACAATGAATGTATGAAATAAGTTGGTTTGGATAAACACTTAAAATTAACTTTCAAAAATGATTCCAAGTGTTAATGGTTAATCTAATTTGTACAATTTGTATAATTACTAAAATGCCCTCAAAGGTCATCTACCTCACTTCCGCTATGTTGTTGTCTATACTGCCTTCCATTGGCCAACTCCAACAACCGCCGATAGGGACTACACTGTTGTTGGCTAACTCCGGCCACCACTATCGCTGGTCAACTTTGATAGAGACCACACCAGACGTCCAAATACTAATGCTCCATTATTTTAAATTATTAGTTCGCAATATTTTATAGTTGTCTTTATAGTAATTTGATATTAATAAAAAAATACTTTTTAGCATATAACAAACAAACAAACTTTATATATATAAAAAAAAAAAAAAGAAAGAGTTATCAAACACATGTGTTTTATTTTGAATATATATTTTTTTATCAAAAGTATTTAAATAAAAATGACTTTTTGAAAAACAATTTTTTTTCCAAGACAATTCAAATAGGCCATTTATTTTTATAGAATGAAGAAGAAATTGTACTTTATATAAATTATGATGATGTATAAGTATTTATAAGTAGAATGACCAACTATTTTCATTTTCCTCTTAGGTTTAGGATGTAAGTTTTTCTAATCCTAAATTAAGTTAACATTAAATCTAATTGACCAATGACTAGTTGTCTATGCAGATATTGGGTCCAAGTCTACTTTAGACATCTGTTTTTTTTTTTCTTTTTTTTCTTTTTTTTCCCCTTATTTTGGAAGGTTCATTTTCATGATAATTTTTAGGGGTGCTCGTGAGTTGGATTGAAACATATATTAAACTTAATCTAATTGTTTAGGTTGTAAGTTTCTTTAACCCTAATAATCTTTATTAAATAATGAACCTAACCCAACTCAACCCAACATATTTTAAACCCAAAGAAATTATTCGGTTGTAAGTTTCTTCAACCTAATAATTAGAGATGTACATGGGTTGGGTTGGGTTGAAAGACTTTTTAGACCCAACCTAATTGTTCGAGTTGTAAATTTTTTCAACCCAAATAATCCTTATTAAAAAAAAATAAACCCAACCCAACTCAATCATGAAATATTTGCGTTTGGTTGGTTCGGGTTAATCGGGTCATTTATTTAAATTTTTTTTTCTAAAAAGAAGTAATTAAAACAATGAAGTTTTTGGAAAACAATAGAAGTAGGGTTGCTCTTACTATGGACATGTGGACTGCATCTAGCCAGAAGAAAGGATACATGGCAATCACCGCACATTTTATTGATGATTCTTGGGTCCTGCAAAGCAAACTCTTAAGATAATTTAACTCTTTTATGTTGTTATGTATTTTTTTTTTTTTTTGTTCATTTGGTAGTTTTCATTTTAACATATTATCACATGATACTACTATACTAAGTTTGTACACGTCCCACATCTAGATTTAAGGACACTGTGGTTGCATGGAAGTTTGTTCCACATTCATTGTTGTGCATATATTTTGAATTTGATAGTGAAAGATGGTTTGGCTATAATTTCGGATGGTATAGAGAAGATTAGAGGTACTGTTCATTTATGGACTCTTTCTGCAAAAAGGAAGGAAAATTTTGAAGAAGGTGCTCATCAATTACAAACTCCATGCATTAAAAAACTATGTCTTGATTATGTTACAAGATGGAATTCAACCTTTGTGAAGCTCAAAACTGCTTTGGAATACAAGGATGTTTTTCCTCGTCTAAAACAACTTGAACCACTATACACTTATCTTCCTTCAGATACTTATTGGAATTTTGCAAAAGAAATGTGTGATAGATTAGAACCATTTTACTTAATGTCTGAATTGTTTTCTGGGTCAAGTTATCCAACCTCCAATGTCTTTTTTGAAGAAGTTTGTGAAATTAGGTTGGAACTTTCTAAGTGGCTTAACTCTGATGTTGAGGAGGTACAAGTAATGGCATCAAGAATGAAAAACTTGTGTTGGCAATAATGGAGTGTGATTCATGGTGTATTGGCAATAGCTACAGTATTAGATCCTAGGTTTAAGATAAGATTGATCCGGTTTTATTTTCCTCAAATCTATGGATCTCATCATACTGTTGAAATTAAATGTGTTAGAGACTTGTGTTGTGATTTGATGAAGTTTTATATTTCAAATTCAAGAACAATAGAAGAACTTCAACGTTCTACATCTACAATTAGTACTTCTTCAACTTCAAGGCGAAATGGAAGTAATAGTTCAACTGATCTTGTTAATAGGAAAGATCGATATCTCAAGTTTGAAGAGTTGGTTAATAATGTTGAAAATGATGTTGATAATGTCAAATCAGAGTTGGATTATTATTTGGATGAGTCTCTTCTACCGCGGTCGGATGACTTTAACATTTTTCAACGGCGGAAGTTGAATGACTTCAAGGCAAGATGGAAGTAATAGTTCAACTATAAGGAATGTTTATCTGCAATTTTAAGGTAAGAAAATTAACTCAATTATAAACATGCTTGTAGAAGAAAGTTTCTTGAAAAGAGGTTTGGATTTTGAGTTATGAAGTTTTGAAGTTGTAACAGAGAATTTGTGCATAAGCAGACAGCTGCATGGGAAGAACAAGCAAACAGCTCACCATGGAGAGTTATAGCGAGATATGGAGAATGAGGATCTCGCTAATTTTATATTAAATATCTCGCTCTAGAAGGAAATCTCGCTAGAAATTGGGCTGAATCTCGCTGGTAAGGTTAGTATCGCTAGGATGAAAATTTGTCAGGAAAAGCTTGATCTCGTGCATGAGAATCTTGCTCATGACGAGGATCTCGCTCATGAGAAGAATGCACTCATGATGAGTATCTCGCTAGTAAAGCTGTCTTTGATGATGGAAGTTATAAAACCCGAACCCTAATTTCTTCAAGTAAGAGTAAGTAATGTGATGTCTTCTAATGAACTAAATGAAGCCATGTCTTAGGAAGGGTAGATGTAAACCCCGAACTATAGGTTTCCTAGATAAGGATGTTTAGCCAAAAGAATGTTATATTATATATTTACTAAGTAGCAATTCATGTTTGTTTATAGGAGTTATGATGAAAGGGAAGGAAAAACATATTAAATGTGGGGTGACGGGGCAATTAACCCTTGAACTCTTGAGACGGTGGGAAGTTTTTAGAAGAAGAACATCAAAAGCATGGTTTCGGCAATTGACATGAGCAAATTTAGTGAAATTGGTGCCATTCAAAAACTGAGAGAATCTAGTTTGCGAGGTTGTCTTACTGGAGAAAGATTACACAAGGAAAAGAACAAGAAGTGAAGAAAGTACAGAGGAGGAAAAATCTTGGGTTAATCAGGGCTCGAGGTGAAGATTGAAAGTTCTAGGCCAAACTACAAGGAATTTTTAACTAAAACTTTAAGGTAAGAAAGATACTCAATTCTAAACAGGTTTGTAGAAGAAAGATTCTTGAAAAGAGCTCTGGATTTTGCGTTATGAATTTTTAAAATTATAACAAGGAATCGGTGAATAAGCAGACAGCTGCTTGGGATGAACAAACAACCAGTTCACTGTGGGAGTTATAGCGAGATATGGGGAGGAGAATCTCGCTTATAGAGGAAATCTCACTGATCTCGCTCTAGAGAATCTCACCGATCTCGCTCTAGAAGGAAATCTCGCTAGGAATTGGGTTGAGTGTCGCTGGTAAGGTGAGTATCGCTAGGATGAAAGTTTCCAAGAAAAGCTTGATCTCGCTCTAGAGGATCTCGCTGCTACCGCTCTAGAGGATCTCGCTGGAAAGGGAGGATCTCGCTCATCGGGATCTCGCCATTAAAGCTGTCTTTGTTGATGAAAGTTCCTTTAATAAATGAATTAACTGAGGTATTTTACAAAGAATTCTAAGTAGTTTAACCGAGAATTATGTCCTTTCAGGCCAAGAAGAGTTAGGAGAGGCATATAAACCATTCAGAGCTTAACGAGCGGTGAGTGACTAAGTGAATTAATGTCTCCAGTACTTATGCATACAAAATCAAGTAAGTTACAATGACATCAGTGATGAATTTATACTTTCTCAAGCAACAAATAGATGGAGAATAACTTAACGCATATTCCCCGGCTTGTATATGTGTAGCATAAGCCAAGGTATGTCACGTAGTCATTACAACAGTTAAGTTCTAATGTTAAAATATGCTTCCTAGAGGAAGGCTGTGAGAGAATGAGTTCTTGTGTAGATGGTAGGCAACAGAACTTAACTTGATGATACAAAATACCCCGGTACCAAAGGACGTTTGAGAAGGTACCTGACCAACTTGATATCGAAGGACATTTGAGGAGGTATCTTAGTAGCTCGATACTGAAGGACAGGTTTGAGAAGGTATCTGAGCGGAAGTACCTAAGGTATGATCGTACTTAGTATGGCCACGTGCATGTAGGCAGTTCTGAATGAGAGGCCGAGGTATGGGTCTCTTGGTCGGTAATAAACATTGGGAGCTAGAGCATTTAGGCTCGTTCTCAACTAGGGAATAATGATGTTTGATCATATTTAATAATGGTTTTAAGCTACATTTAGAGACAATTGCTTGAAACACTTATTAATATATTTACATGTTTACAGTAATGTAATGCATAATGTTATACGATTTTATAGTCACTCACTGGGCTTTAAGCTCATGGAATTTCTGTGTTTTCCCTTCTCCGGTAGCGGACAAATTCCTCCGGGTTGATCCTACTACTGCTTGCCACCTAAAGACTCGGCTTATTAAGAAGACTTAGGTTGATGATCTATTTATGTACACATGTTTTGAGAGGGACTAGGGCTTTGTTAGAGATGTTTGGGCCCATCTGTGAATGTTTCTCCCTTTAGATGTCATATCATGGCTGTATGCATGTGTCTATATAATATTTTGTAGAATCTTAAAGAGGCATACCATATGCATATATTATTAATTTTTATCAAGTTGGCATTTAAATTAGAGGGCTATGGTGGTAGGTGCTAGCAGCAGGGCTAGTAACTACCCGCGGTCATATCCTCTTTTAGATTAAAAGGGTAATCTGAGAGGGGGTGTGACAGTAGAAGATGGAAGCAAGAATAAATAGCCTCTTGGGTAGCTAAGTGTAAAAGTAGGACAAAACTTGGCTAGGCTAAGGAAGGTCAATGATGGAATGCATAATAAGCATATGAATGAGACCATGCCATCTAATAAGGTATGGTGCTGAAGTAATATTGTGAGTGAAGTTAGCAAAAGGAAATTTCTAAATCCTAGCCCTTCATCACCAATATTGGGCCAGGTGGCACAAGGAGGGTTCATGCTAGATTTTGGACGGTAATATAAGCAAGAAGGTCGAGTTCATTGGGTCGGTTTGGACAAACTACTTAGGCTATTTATGTAATTATAGTGGCATTCGAAAGCTCTGTGTGTTTATTTTCTGTGGCTGAGTTGATGGATGGAAAATTCTTCAGAATAAGGCCGGAGGGGAGAAATAAAAATGAAGGGTTCGTTTCTCGAGTGAATCTAGGCCATTAGTGAAGAATTGAAGCTCCAGGACGAATTACGAAGCGTTTTGAGCTAAACATTTGAGGAAATATTGTTAACTAGGTTATAAACAACCTTGTAGAATGAAACTTTTTAAGTTGAGGTCTGGAAATCGAGTTATAGAATTTTGAAGTTTGAACTAGAAATTGTTGAACAAGCAGGCAGCTGCTTGAATTGGGGCCAATGATGAAGTTTTGAATCTCTAGATTAAATGACAAAGAATTTTGAGCTGAAATTTTAAGGTAATGTTACTAATAAATTTTAAACATGTTTGTAGAAGGAAGTTTCTTGAAAAGAGGGTTGGATTTAGAGTTATGAATTTTTTAATTTGTAACAGAGAAGATATGCATAAGCAGACAACTGCTTGGGAAGAACAAGCAAACAGCTCATATGGAGAATGAGGATCTCGCTTATGAAGAAAATCTCGCTAATTTTGTGCTGAGAATCTCGCTAATGAAGGAAATCTCGCCAATTTTGTGATGAGGATCTCGCTTTAGAAGGGAATCTCACTAGAAATTGGGCTGAATCTCGCTGGTAAGGTTAGTATCGCTAGGATGACAGTTTGCCAGGAAAAGCTTGATCTCACTCATGAGGATCTCGCTGATCTCGCTCATGAGGAGGATCTTGCTAGTAAAGCTGTCTTTGTTGATGAAAGTTCCTTTAGTAAATGAACTATTTGAGGTATTTTGCTAAGAATTCTAAGTAGTTAACTGGGAATTATGTCCTTTCAGGCCAAGAAGAGCTAGGAGAGGCGTATAACCCGTTAAGAGGCCAACGAGTTGTGAGTGACTATGTGATGATTTAATGTTTTAATAATTTAGAAACTATGATTTCTTAGAAGATATTTCTCATGCTAAGTGTTCAAATGAAGTGCCAAGCAACATATGTTTGAGGCTATTTCTCATGCTAAGTAAAGCATGTTTTCCACGGAAATTGACACGATTTAAATATGTTTTCTTGTCCAAATACTTTCAACATGTTTTAGTAACTCCATTTTCATGATGTTTACTAGTGTATGGGTTTTCCAAGTATGTTTTCCATGTATAACGCATGCTAGTGGTTTTTACAAGCTGGTTTAGTATGTTTTAAGCCAACTTATTTCACAAAGTATGAAGCATGCGTTAGGGTTAAAGCTAAGGTTGAATGAAGCTTGATGTACTATATTTTTAAATACCTAAGGTTCTCAAAGTACATGCGTTGGTATTCCTAAACAAAATGAAAAGGGATACTGAAGGTAAGGAAGGTATCCTAAAGAGTTTTCTATGCTATATTTGAAAACTATTCTTTTAATGCTCTTCAAGAGCTTGATAGCTTAAGTGAGCCGGATACTGAAGGTAAAGAAGGTATCTGAATAAATGTACCAAAGGTGTTGACGGTACATAGATAAGACCACGTGCACGTTGGTAATACGACATCGAGGGATTGAGCAAAAGGGTTCTCCCCAACTAAGGTTGACGTTGAGGGATTGGGCAAAAGGGTTCTGCCCGACTAAGGTTGACTTTGAGGGTTAGATCTAGTAGTTCACTCTCAACTAAGGATAAAGGGATGTCGAAGTATGGGTCTTCTAGCTATATACCAGCAAAGGGAGGCCGAATTATAGGTCTCTTAGCTGGTAACAGACGTTGGGAGCTAGAGCGATGTATGCTTGTTCTCAACTAAGGAATAACGATATTTATTCATGGTTTTAAAGGTTTTGTGTACACGTTTCCTTGGTACATTTTAGTTCTAGTATTATGTTTTCAAGCTTTCAATTTAAGCATGAGATTTATGTCTTTATTAAGTCACTCACTGGGCTTCTAGCTCACGTTTTCAAATGTTTTCTTTTTCAGGTAGTGGTCAGTTCCCAAAAGGCTTTTCCACTGTTGCTCTGCTCTGCCACTCAAAGAAACAAGTTGAAGGAAGTGTAATTTAAAACCTATATTAGTTAGTATACATGTGTCTGTTTAGTGACTAGTATTCTAGATGGGGCTCACTAAGTTGTAATATTCATGTATGAACAATGTTGCGAAACCCTACAATGTAAATGTGTTAAGTTCCGAGTTAATATATCGGTATATTGATGATATGTATATATTCAGGGTTTAAGTAAAAGTTAATAGGTTTGTTAGGTTGTAAGTGCCAGAAAAAGGGTTGATAACTGCTGCAGTCACCATTCCATCCAGGTTAAGAGGGTAATTTGGAGTGGGGTGTGACAAGTTGGTATCAGAGCAAAAAATTTTCGGAAGAGAGGAGAAAAGTTTATATAGGTAAGTCTGAGTTATGAGTTCTTAGCATGTGTACTACCTAAGTAAAAAGAAGATGTCAAGTAAGAGTAGCAAGCAGAGCAGGCAGACAGACAACGGGAACCCTGATCCTACCTTTAGAAGTTCCGAGATTCGAGGGAATTCAAATGTTAGTGAATGGAGGGGTAAGGACCCGGTAAATCAGGAAACGACTTCAGACGGGAAGTCGAGGATTCCGTAGACAGGAACAAATCCTCAGTTAGAGGACAAAATATTTTACAGAAAGTTTCAAATCAATTCTGGTGGATTCGGAAAGGAAGTACGGTATTGAGAATGACCTAATAGGTATTGATAAATGACAGAGAGCTAAAAGTCAGCATAGGGTAGGAAGGAAGAAGCCAAGACTTGTGATTAGTATGGATGATAGATCAAGGTTTTGGCATCCTACCGAGCTGATAGCTAGTATGGGTAAGAAACCCTTATGCATGAATTGTGGTAAGCATCATCGAGGGACATACTATAAAGGGAAAAACGTATGTTTCCAATATAGACAGGCAAGACATTTCAAGAAGGAATGCCTAGCTAGGTCGAGGAGTTCAGATAGAACACGGAATGACTTTACAGACGATAAATAAGCCTAGTGGCTCAAAAGCGAAGGCAGGAATTCAAAAGAAGAAAAACAAGAAAGGAACAGGACGATCTTAGCGGCAGGGCACGTTTTTATGAAGTTTCCTACCAGGAGGCAAAGGAGTTACCTAATGTTGGGAATGGTAAAGTAACTTTATGTACCGGTACATTTATGAACTAGTTACTTATGGTGTTATCTGATATGTTGCACTGTTTGTAGGAAAGATTGTAGAGAGCATGTCCCTAAGTAGCTATTATTATGCTGTAGAGAGGTTGTAATTGTATAAGAGTTTCACAGGCTCTGGAGTAGTTGTTGATAAGTATAGTTATAAAGTGGTTCCATTAGAATTCCTAGAATTGATGTCACTCTAGAGCATAGATTTTCTAAATAAATCTTACAACCGTATGAATTGTTTTAAGGTTGGATAATGTTTGAGAGATTTGGTAGGCAAGAGACAGTATTTGTAGAAAGCAAAGGAATACTTTCAGGAAGCCTAATATCAATAGTGAAGGCTAGGAAGCTGTTAAGTAAAACATGGGAAGCTTATTTAGCCCATGTGACGGTTTCATAGGACGAGAAGATGAAACCTGAGGATGTACTAGTTGTACAAGAGTTCCTGGACGTTTTCCCTGAAAAATTATCAGATTTACAATCTGACAAGGAAGTTGAGTTTACTATCGATTTAATTTTAGATACAACACCTATTTTTCAGGTACCATAAAGGATGGTGCCAGAAGAACTCAAGGAGTTGAAAGTTCAGTTACAAGAATTAATAAATAAGGGTTACAACAGATCCAGTGTGTCACCTTGATGACATATTGGTGTATTCAAGTAGTAAGGAAAATCACGGAAATCATTTGAGGATATTTTTGCAGACACTGCGAAAGAAACAGTTGTATGCCACGTCAGCAAATGTGATTTCTGGTTAGACCAGGTTGTATTTCTTGGTCATATGGTTTCAGCAGCAGAAGTGAATGACTCTAGATGCTTTAAATGTTTTAAGTAAATTGCTAAAACTTATGAATGTTTAGCAATGTATGTTTACTGAAAGCTATTTATAACAACTGTTCTCAAATAGTTACCAAGCAACACACCTCACATTAATGTTGTATTTATGCTATGTTTTACAATGACCATGAGGATGCATTAATAAGAATTTTTTGGGCAACTAAGTCTTGAGAAATAAGAATGTGCAAGTTGAGTATGAGTGGCTCAGTACTAAAGTACACGGGGAAGGTACTGAAGCTCAGTCTTAGAAATTGAATAGCTCGATACTGAAGTACATGGAGAAGGTATCTAAGTAGTAGAACCTAAGGTACGATGGTACTTGAACTAGAATTGTACAATTAAGGGAAAAGTTGTGATTGATAGTGTCGAAACACTCCATTCTAGACATGAATTGATGTTGACAGATTGAGTAAATATTCTCTCTCAACTAAGAATGCAAGTTATGTTTGTAGGAAGAGAGCAAGAGGAGTTCCTTCCCAGTTAAGTAGTAATGCAGTAAAGAATGATAAGGAATGAGCAAAATGGCCACTCTAGACTAATAGACTAAGGCATAATCTAGCAAAATAAGAAAAGTGCTAGGTGATGCTTGTTTTGTCAACAAGTGACACCTGGAAGGCAAAGGTCGACAGGATTACTCAATCCACTATCGGTACCTGAGTGGAAGTCGAGAGTCACGCAGGTAAACATAGACTTTTCACTAGAAATAGAATATATAGCAGGTTTGCTCAGACGTTAGTGGCAAACATGAAGTTTATTCTAGTGAATTCAGAGGAAAATGGTGTAATCTAGAGGAAGTCCTAGTCAAATTAATCCTAAAAGGAGGGAAAAGATGAGCAATAGTAAGCTCAAAATGTACTAGGGGTACATTGAGTATAAAAGTAAGGGAAAAGATGAGCAATAGTGAGCTCAAGTATGGATAGAAAGGACATCCTAATAAGAGTGCTCTCGGTCAGGTCGAGAAGTCTAGTTGACACAAATATTGATTTCTCAACTAGCAAGTAATTCAAAGGTATGACAACTGAAAAAGAATGTTCCAGTGGTATTGCTAGGAAATGGAAAAGGACCACCCAAGTAATAAATGAATATTATGACTCAGTGGAGAATGGAAGAGTCACTAGAGGGTGTGACGAGTGAACTATGAGGACCAAGTTGTTCATACATATTAGTATTACTTAATATGAACAGTGTTAATATCAAAGTAGCACAACGGAAGCGTAGTAAAAAGGAGAAAAGAAGAAAGAAAAGAATAAGGTTGTAAATTTACGATCAAAGGATGTTATGAAACTCTAGTTATAAGTAAGTCTGAGCAAATTTCAAGGACGAAAATTCTTTTAGGGGGGAAGAATTTGTAAAACCCGAACCTTAATTACTTAGTGTAAGAGTAAGTAATGTGATGTCTTCTAATGAGCTAAATGAAGCCATGTCTTAGGAAGGGATGAGGATGAAGCAAGAAGGAATAGGCTCTTGGGTAGCTAAGTGTAAAAGTAGGACAAAACTCGGCTAGGCTAAGGAAGGTCATGCTTGATGATGGAATGCATAATAAGCATATGAATGAGACCATGCAATCAAATGAGGTATGGTATTGAAGTAATATTGTGAGTGAAGTTAGCAAAAGGAAATTTGCTAAATCCTAGCCCTTCATCACCAATAGTGGGCCAGGTGGTACAAGGAGGGTTCATGCTGAATTTTGCGCGGTAATATTAGCAAGAAGGTCTAGTTCATTGGGTCAGTTTGAAAAAACTACTTAGGCTATTTGTGTAATTCTAGTGGCATTAGAAAGCTCTGTGTGTCTATTTTTTGTGCTAGATGGAAAACTCGCCGGAATAAGGCCAAAAAGGCAAAATTAAAACGAAGGGTTCGTTTATCGGGTGAATCTAGGCCATCAATGAAGAATTGAAACTCTAGGACGAATTACGAAGCGTTTTGAGCTAAAAATTTGAGAAAATATTTTTAACTCAGTTATAAACAACCTTGTAGAATGAAACTTTTTAATATAAGGCCTGAAAATCGAGTTATATAATTTTGAAGTTTGAACTGGAAATTGTTGAACAAGCAGGCAGCTGCTTGAATTGGGGCCAATGATGAAGTTTTGAATCTCTAGATTAAATGACAAAGAATTTTGAGCTGAAATTTTAAGGTTATTAACTAAATTCTAAACATGTTTGTAGAAGAAAGTTTCTTCAAAAGAGGGCTGGAGTTTGGGTTACAAATTTTTGAATTTGTAACAAAGAAGTTGTGCATAAGCAGACAGCTGCTTGGAAAGTACAAGCAAACAGCTCATATGGAGAATGAGGATCTCGCTTATGAAGGAAATCTCACTAATTTTTTGCTGAGAATCTTGCTAATGAAGGAAATCTCGCTAAGTTTTCATGAGGATCTCTCTCTAGAAGGGAATTTCGATAGAAATTGGGCTGAATCTCGCTGGTAAGTTTAGTATCGCTAGGATGAAAGTTTGCCAGGAAAAGCTTGATCTCGCTCATGAGGATCTCTATCATGAGGAGGATCTCGCTAGTAAAGTTGTCTTTGTTGATGAAAGTTCCTTTATTAAATGAACTATTTGAGGTATTTTGCTAAGAATTCTAAGTAGTTAACCGGGAATTATGTCCTTTTAGGCCAAGAAGAGCTAGAAGAGGCGTATAACCCGTTAAGAGGCCAATGAGCTGTGAGTGACTATGTGATGATTTAATGTTTTAATGATTTAGAAACTATGATTTCTTAGAAGATATTTCTCATGCTAAGTGTTCAAAAGAAGTGCCAAGCAACATATGTTTAAAGCTATTTCTCATGCCAAGTAAAGCATGTTTTCCATGGAAATTGACACAATTTAAATATGTTATCTTGTCCAAATACTTTCAGCATGTTTTAGTCACTCCATTTTCATGATGTTTACTAGTGTATGGGTTTTCCAAGTATGTTTTCCATGTCTGACACATGTTAGTGGTTTTTACAAGCTGGTTCATCATGTTTTAAGCCAACTTATTTCACAAAGTATGAAGCATGCGTTAGGGTTAAAGCTAAGGTTGAATGAAGCTTGATGTATTATGTTTTAAATACCTAAGGTTTTCAAAGTACATGCGTTGGTATTCCTAAACAAAATGAAAAGGGATACTAAAGGTAGGGAAGGTATCCTGAAGAGATTTCTATGCTATATTTGAAAAATATTCTTTTAATGCTCTTCGAGAACTTGATAGATTAAGTAAGCCGGATACTGAAGGTAAGGAAGGTATCTGAATAAATGTACCGAAAGTGTTGACAGTACATAGAAAACACCACGTGCACATTGGTAATACGACGTTGAAGGATTGAGCAAAAGGGTTTTCCCCGAGTAAGGTTGACGTTGAGGGATTGAGTAAAAGGGTTCTCCATGACTAAGGTTGACGTTGAGGGATTGAGCAAAAGGGTTCTCCCCGACTAAGGTTGACGTTGAGGGTTAAATCTAGTAGTTCACTCTCAACTAAGGATAAAGAGAGGTCGAAGTATGGGTCTCCTAGGTTATATACCAGCAAAGGGAGGTCGAAGTATGGGTCTGCTGCTGCTCTGTCACTCAAAGAAACAAGTTAAAGGAAGTGTAATTGAAAACCTGTATTAGTTAGTATACATGTGTCTGTCTAGTGACTAGTATACTAGATGGGGCTCACTAAGTTGTAATATTCAAGTATGAACAATGTTGCGAAATTCCGTAATATAAATGTGTTAAGTTTCGAGTTAATATGTTGGTATATTGATGATATGTATGTATTCAGGGTTTGAGTAAAAGTTAATAGGTTTGTTAGGCAGTAAGTGCCAGCAAAAGGGTTGACAACTGCTGCAATCATCATTCCATCTAGGTTAAGAGGGTAATCTGGAGTGGGGTGTGACAAGTTGGTATCAGAGCAAAAGATTTTGGGAAGAGAGAAGAAAAGTTTATATAGGTAAGTCTGAGTTCTGAGTTCTTAGCATGTGTACTACCTAAGTAAAAAGAAGATGTCAAGTAAAAAAGGCAAGCAGAGCAGACAGACAGACAACGGGAACCCTGACCCTACCTTTAGAAGTTTCAAGATTCGAAGGAATTCAAATGTTAGTGAATGGAGAGGTAAAGACCCGGTAAATCAGGAAACGACATCAGACGGGAAATCGAGGATTCCACAGACAGGAACAGATCCTCAGCTAGAGGACATAATTTTTTACAGAAAGTGTCAAATAAATTCTAGTGGATTCAGAAAGGAAGTATGGTATTGAGAATGACCTAATAGGATTTGATAAAGGACAGAGAGCTACAAGTCAGCATAGTGTAGGAAGGAAGAAGCCAAGATATGTGGTTAATATAGGTGATAGATCAAGGTTTTGGCATCCTACCGAGCTAGTAGCTAGTTCGGGTCAGAAACTCTTATGCACGAATTGTGGTAAGCATCATCAAGGGACATGTTATTAAGGGAAAAATGTATGTTTTCAGTACAGACAGGTAGAACACGGAATGACTTTATAGGCGATAGATAAGCCTAGTGGCTCAGGAGCCGAGGAAGGGATTCAAGAGAAGGGAAAACGAGAAAGGAAGCAGGATGATCTCAGTGGCAGAGCAGGTTTTTACGAAGTGTCCTACCAAGAGGCAGAGGAGTTACCTAATATTGGGAATGGTAAATAACTTTATGTATCAATATATTTATGAACTCGTTGCCTATGGTGTTATACCTTTATTGTTATCTTATATGTTGCACTGTTGTAGGAAATATTGTAGAAAGCATGTCCCTAAGTAGTTATTATTATACTGTGGAGAGGTTGTAATAATATAAGAGTTTTAAAAGCTCTAGAGTAGTTATTGATAAGTATAGTTATGAAGTGATTCCATTAGATTTCCTGGAATTGATGTCACTCTAGAGCATGGATTTTCCGAATAAATGTTACAACCGTATGAATTTTTCTAAGGATGGATAATGTTCGAGAGATTTGGTAGACAAGAGACAGTATTTATAGGAAGCAAAGGAATATTCTAGAAAGCCTAATAATAGCAGTGAAGGCTAGCTGCTAAGTAAAAGATGTGAAGCGTATTTAGCCATGTGACGGTTTCGTAGGACGAAAAGATGAAACCTGGGGATGTACCAGTTGTACAAGAGTTTCTGGATGTTTTCCCTGAAAAGTTATCAGATTTACAATCTGACAAGAAAGTTGAGTTTACTATCGATTTAATTCCAGATACAACATCTATTTTTTTTTAGGTACCATTAAGGATGGTGCCAGAAGAACTTAAGAAGTTTAAAGTTCAGCTACATGAATTAATAAATAAAGGTTACATTAGATCCAGTGTGTCACCTTCGGAAGCGTCGGTCTTCTATCAAGAAGAAAGACGGTACTCTCAGATACGTATGGATTATATGCAGTTAGACAAGGTGACGATCAGGAACAAGTACCTATTGCTTGGTGTAGGTGATCTCTTTGATCAGTTAAAGGGAATCACGATTTTCTCTAAAACAGATTTGAGATCAAGTTACCACCAGTTGAAGGTAGAGGCGGATGTTTAAAAAAACTACATTCAGGACAAGGTATGGACATTACGAGCCTCTAATAATGCCATTTGGATTAACGAATGCCCCTGCAGTATTTATGAATTTGATGAATAAGATATTTCATCCCTACTCGGACCCGTGGGGAAAAATTCCTTGCCTTTGTTCTTTTTTTTTTTAATCAAATATAGACTTTTCTAGTGCAATTCTAATTGAAACAAAACATTTCTTAGTGCAAATTTCAATAGAATATTATCAATTTTTCTATTAAAAAAATTTCAAATTTCATAATCCATCAACTATTCTCATTAAAATTCAACATAAACTTAAGTAATAAAAACATCCATTCATAATCCATCAATAATTCTCAATAAAATTCTACTTAAACTTAAATAATAAAAACATCCATCAATAATTGTTTTAAGAAAAGTTACAACATGACAACAAAAACATATTTGTTTAAGACACAACACAACATGACAAAATGACAATAACATAACCAAACCAAGCCACCGTCAACGAATTTCATCCAACTTTGTAAGAGATGATTCTTGAAAAATAACATAAATATTGTACATATTAATATAAATCAATATTAAATTAATAATAATAATAATACACGAACTTATAACTTACATCATCTGGATCTCGATCCTCAATAACATTTTCCAAAACTTTAGCATCTATAGGAGTATGCTTATCTATTTAAGACATGTAAAAGGAAAATTAGATCTCAAATTGTAAATGATAAAAGTTTATTAAATAAATTAAACAATAATACTAATTCATACCTTCTGCCCATAACCAATCTTTAGTACACATCAAAGCTTCCAATAAATTTTCATGAATTTGAGAACGATGTGGACTTACATGTCTACCACCAATACTAAATGCAGATTCAGAAGCAACAGTAGTGTCAAGAACGACTAGAATATCTTTTGCAATTTGATACAAAACTACTTCACTCCATTCAACTTCCACCATTGCAAAATGTTAAAGTCATCCGACCGCGGTAGAAAAGACTCATCCAAATAATGATCCAACTCTGATTTGACATTATCAACATCATTTTCAACATTATTAACAAACTCTTCAAACTTGAGATATCGATCTTTCCTATTAACAAGAGTAGTTGAACTACTACTTCCATCTCGCCTTGAAGTTGAAGAAGTACTAATTGTAGATGTAAAACGTTGAGGTTCTTCTATTGTTCTTGTATTTGAACTATAAAACTTCATCAAATCACAACACAAGTCTCTAACACGTTTAATTTCAACAGTATGATGAGATCCATAGATTTGAGGAAAATAAAATTGGATCAATCTCATCTTAAACCTAGGATTTAATACTGTAGCTATTGCCAATACACCATGAATCACACTCCATTATTTTTCAAACTTAGCAATCATTCTTGTAACGACCGGAACCTTACATATTATGGTCCGACCGCTACGACATGCATACTTAGACTTTTCTATCATGAGATGAGTTTTGGTAAAAATCTCAAAAGAACATATCTAAGATTTTATTAATTAGATAGAAAACTATATAAAAAAAAGTTTATTTTACAAAACACTAGGATCCATAAAACATCAGCGTAGTGATACAAAAATGCATTTGCCTATAATAGTGAGTTTGATGGTTGGCCATTTGAGCGACGTCCAGTTCTGCCACCTACGCTGTTTCCATACCTACAAAGTCTGTAAAAATAGGATGAGTATATAATATACCCAGTAAATAGTTCTCACATATGGTAGTGACCAAATGCACAATCACATGCAACATGTCCTGAAAACATATGATTGGGATCGAAAACATATAATAACATGTGGTGGTCGGTTATGCTTCTAATGTAAATTTCTCTGCCCTGATAGGAAGATGAGGACTTAGGCGGAAACTAACCCATCTGACGATTAACGGGTTATGTAGTCAATAGGGCTAGAGTCGCATCCAACATCAACCATTAACATAAACGTAAGATTGGACTAGAGGGGTGCAACCATACATACCCTGTTAGTCCCTAGCATAATCTTGACATAGAATTGGGTCTAGAGGGGTGCAACCATACAGCCCTGCTAGCCTTAGAAGTATAACCTTTATCTAATTAAAATTTAATCTTATTTTATCGTTGTGAACAAACATAATGTATGGGGTCCCTTGTCGATAAACGTATTTTAAACATGTAATGCAACATAACAATAACATAATTATGCAACATATTAAAGGTACACTACATAAAATACTTAAAGAAAGGGTGAGATAAACTACTTACCTTGACTGCGATCCTAGTTATTCCTTATTAATCCTTATGGTTTAATCAGTAGAACTTTCCCTCTTAAACCAGAAGGAAATTTGGGCAGCACTTTCCTCGCATTTCCTCATTCTGACTAACAGAATTACTTCACCCTTTCCACACGATTTTTACTACTGAGTATTGTTTGAGAATGAGTTTAACTTCCAGCCCAAAGCCTTCTATTTATAGCCGTTTCCAACTCTTCTCTGTGTGACAACTCATCCTACAAATGGCTTCTTTAAAATTACTTAGGTTTAAGAATTTCTCTTAATAAGACACCTAATTTTGGCTAACGTTTGCCCTTACATCTTCAACCTTTGTTCGTATTCAATTTTAGGGTTCTCCATGTATAATCTATAAGATCGTGGCCAAATTCAACGCATAAGCCGTGCTTCTGTCCAAATCTCGCTCTCTCTGTTCTCAGAATCTCGCTCTCTCCAGCTTTCTCGCTGGTTTGGCTCTCGTGGCTCTCGCTCTCTCCCACTTTCTCGTTGATAATCTCGCTCTCTCCACTCTCGCTCTCGCTCTCGCTGGTTTTACTCTCGTGACTATCGCTCTCTCCCACGTTCTCACTGAGAATCTCGCTCTCTCCACTCTCGTTCTCTTCAATCTCGCCAGTGTGGCTCTCTCCTTCTTTCTCTCCATCTTTTTTCTCCACTTTGCTCTCTCCCAGTTTTCTCTCCAATATTTCTCTCCAATCTCGCTTTCTTCAGGTTTCTCTCCACCAATCTCGCTAGTTTTACCGCTTGTGACACGTGGATTCCACTTCCTTTTTTTTTTTTTTTTTAACTCTTTCAAGTTTTAACCGTATAATTAATTCACCTCTAATTCTTTCAATGAGCAGTGCCCAAAGAAAAAGTTATCTGCTGCCCTTTGTCTCCCAAATTAGCTAGCGTCCAATTTTTAATTAATCCTCCCTGATTCTGCCCCCTTATTCATTATTTTTGGATAATTAATAAATTTCTTATTTTTTTCCAATTCTAAATTTTCACCCGATTTTTCTATTAAATTTATATATTTTTCATTCTTAATTATATATTTTATTTGTTTTCCTGCTTTCTAAATTAGGGTTACGGTATTACATTTACCACCCCTTTAAATAAAATTTCGTCCTGCTTAACCTTTGACATTTAATTTCCTGTAGTATATGCGTACAAATTTGGGTTGTTACAATTCTCGATGCCATTACTTGTACCTCCTCAACATCAGAGTTAAGCCACTTAGAAAGTTCCAACCTAATTTCACGAACTTCTTCAAAAAAAAGACATTGGAGGTTGGATAACTTGACCTAGAAAACAACTCAGACATCAAGTAAAATGGTTCTAATCTATCACACATTTCTTTTGTAAAATTCCAATAAGTATCTGACGGAAGATAAGTGTATAGTGGTTCAAGTTGTTTTAGACGAGGAAAAATATCCTTGTATTCCAAAGCAGTTTTGAGCATCACAAAGGTTGAATTCCATCTTGTAACACAATCAAGACATAGTTTTTTAGTGCATGGAATTTGTAATTGACGAACTCCTTCTTCAAATTTTTCCTTCCATTTTGCAGAAAGAGTCCAGAAATGAACATTACCTCTAATCTTCTCTATACTATCCGAAATTACAACCAAACCATCTTTCACTATCAAATTCAAAATATGTGCACAACAACGAATGTGGAACAAACTTCCATGCAATCACAGTGTCCTTAAATCTAACTTCCTTAATAAAATGTCAACCATTGCATCATTTGTTGAACAATAATCTAATGTTAAAGTGGATAATTTACGATTTATGTTCCAATAAAAAATACACTCCATTAATGCTTCAGAAAGTAACTGCCCAGTATGTGGATGTGGCACGTGTACAAACCTAGTATAGTAGTATTATGTAATAATATGTTAAAATGAAAACTACCAAATGAACAAAAAAAAAAAAAAATACATAACAACATAAAAGATTTAAATTACCTTAAGAGTCTGCTTTGCAGGACCCAAGAATCATCAATAAAATGTGTGGTGATTGCCATGTATCCTTTCTTCTGGCTAGATGCAGTCCACATGTCCGTAGTAAGAGCAACCCTACTTCTATTGTTTTCCAGAAACTTCATTGTTTTAATTCTCTCTTCTTCATAAATTTTTATTATATCTCTCCTCATCGTGGTTCTTGAAATCATCTTAAATAACGGTTGAACACCACTCAAAAAATTTATAAACCCTTTGTGTTCAACCATGTATATTGGATATTCATGTAAAATTATAGCACAAGCAAGATCTCTTCTAGAAGCTTCATAATCAAAGATGGTCGGATTTAGGACTATTTTTCCTTCATTGGTTTTAGTGGGTCTCAAACATGATTGTCTAATGTCTCTTTGTCTCCATAAGGGACAAATTTTGAAATGGTAATGTAAATGTTTTGTCCCATTTTTAGATTCCCCTCCTAACGTTTTTTCACAATAATTACATATTGCTTTCATGGTGTCATTAATTTATTGTATTTTATAATGATTCCATACTACTGACGTCAACCTATTACTTTTTCGTACATCCTCATTATCATTGGTATCTAATGTAATAGGCGTAGATGGATAGTTACCACTAGAAACACTGTTTATTGGTGTTGATTCGCTCATGTTCATAGATGTTGGAGTTGAACCACCTTGTTCTAACTCATTATTATCCGATAGAGTCATTTTCAAATTTCACCTACAAATAGTCAAATACTAACATTCAAAGATCAAACATACCGAAAATTTCAGACATACAAAAAAAAAAAAATCAAATTTGAATTTCAAATAGCTCAGATTTCTAACCATTCAGAAATACCAACATTCAAAGATCAAACATACCAAAAATCGTACATACATTCAGATTTATAACCATTCAGAAATACCAAAAATCAAACAAATAAAATAACTATAACTCATTAAAGTTGGGTTTGGTATGCATCACATTCATACTTGAAAATCATCTTTTATTATTCTTTAAAAGAAAAAAAACAGTTCAATCCAAATAACTTTTTTGCCTCTATTGATTCCTATGAACAAGGTTTTATAATAAAAAACTGTTTTGTGAAGCATGTCGAAATAAATCAGAATATGAATGAACTAAAAATTATTATTGTTCTCTTAGAACTATTAATAAAAGTTATTGCCTCTAACGTGTACGCCGCAAATGGTAGATGAGAATAAGAAAAATATCAATTTATATCCTAAGCTTTGGAGGTTGTATCAAATTTGGGACTTTAATTGATATAGCTCTTAAAATTTAAGGATATTAAATTGATATTGGTCTAAAAAAATATGTAAACGTTGTATAAAATTGATTAAATCTAAGTTTAAGATCTCTGAGTATAGATACACTTTATTTAATTATTTGTCACAAAAAAGTCGGAGTTCCTATTTGGAAGGGAATTAATGTTTGCATTAATTACGTAGGGTTTGTGACATGGATTGAATTAAAATAAGCTCAGATTAAACTCTACTTCCCAAAACCCAATTAAAACTGTGATTAACATTTAACTAAATTCCACTTCTCTTCCAATAACAAATCCCAATTAATTAATACTAATCTCTAATCTCTAATCTCTATAGTCCTTTTTAGTGATTCAAACATAAAAAAAGTCGGTGGAAGTCTAGTAACCCACCAAAGCATATGAGTAAGTGGACGTAATTTGATCTTAAAATTTCTCTAATGGGTCATTAATGAATCACAAAATGAAACAAAATCTACAAATAATGGAGCAGAAACCACCTTGTTTTTATTACTTTGAATACAATCAATACAATGAGAGACCAACAACAACAAAACAAGAATGTTCTAATACACTGAACCTAAATCAATAGGCAACATAATAATGAGTATAACAAAAAAGTGGGATTGCATATGGAATTTGACCAAATCTAATCATCTTCGGCTGACAGACCTTCATCTTCATCTCCATCTCCATGGATCCAAGGTTATTTGAAAAACCATACAAGAATCCATCACAAACCACTGAATCCATATCAAATCGATGCATCATCTCAAAATGCGCAGAAGCTGTGAGTAAACTATCGGATCCAGCGTTATGCTTCGATCCAAATCGTTTTTGATTAAGCAAATACCCTAGTCTTTGAAGCCCAAGTTCCCCATCTTCTAATCCTTCACAGAATCGAGCCATATGTTTTAAATCCCTCACAATTCCCAGCCCATTCACCACCACTGTCGCGAATTCCTCCATTGATTCTGGCAAGACGGTGATCAAACCCATCGCTTTGATCAGATACCCAATATCGTAGAGTCCATGGAAGGTGACCCATCTAAAAACGTTATGCTTTCGGATGATAGGTAGGAAATTTGCAGCGAATAATCTGATGGGCATTCCATCTTTCTTCAGTTTTTTGAAATCGATGCCGTTCTGTTCTAGAAACGAAACAGAAGAAGTGCCTTGAGCGTCGGCTTCCGAGTCGAAATCAGAGAAATTGAACTCCCATGTGCCGCCGATATGACCAGAATCATCACAAGCCGTTATACCCAATTGAATCAGTTTCGTTTGGTTGACATTGAATCGGAAGTCGTCGTAAATGGCTTCTTCAATCGAACCCCGTGGAGATTTTCTGATAAAACCAGGAAATTCTGTGTCGATAGACAGAATTGAGTGTAATCGAAGGCATTCATCAAATTTGGAGATTTCGGAATCGAAATTCGAAGCCCAAACTTGTCGAATCAAAGGTTCTCTTCTCGGACGTGCTCGATTTCTTCTACCCATTTGCAAATGTTCTTCGTGAAATCAAATCGGTATGAAATTGATGATGATATTTGTTTTCGAAAACTGAAACTTTTGGGTCTGATTGGGGGTTTTATAGAGTGTTTCATATATGGAAAAAAGATTTGGAAATCCTAATAGACGTAGGATTCCTTGGGTGATAAGGAAGTGCGATTTTGAATTTCCCGCCAAAAGAATAAGATTGTTTTCGATTCGGAAGAGGACATATTTGAATCCTAATAGAGGTAGTGTTTCACTATATCGTTCAAAATCTCGCTCTCTCTGCTCTCGCTCTCTCCGACATTCTCGCTGATCACTCTCTCCAGTTTGCGCGAGAAAGTGGGAGAGAGCGAGAGCAAAGTGAGCGAGAAAGTTGAAGAGAGCGAGAGCAGAGAGTGCGAGATTTTGAGCGAGAAAGTGAGAGAGAGCGAGAGGGGAGAGAGCGAGACCAGCGAGAAAATGGGAGAGAGCGAGAGTGAAGAGAGCGAGAGCAGCCCTTGCGCATCAGCAACGCCTTGTCCGGTGCTGCATTCGAACGTCACGCCCACGCGATCGAAGGGCCTCGCCTATGCATCGAACGACCGGGCAAGTATTTATGCGTTGAATTTTGCTGCGTTCTTGTAGATTATACATTGGAAACCCTAAATTGAATACAAACAAAGGTTGAAGACCCAAGGGCAAACGTCAACCAAAATCAAGTGTCTTCATAAGAAAAATTCTTAAGGGCTAAGGAAATTTGGTGGACGCATATGAAGAAAACACCTTAGGACAAGGTGATGCAAGCTTGCGTTGATAAGGGGAGAAATAAACATTTGGCCATGCAGCCAAGTAGGTGCTGTCAACACCACGAGAGATTTGAACGCCTATCAATAGAGCTTTGGGATTTCATTTTCAAATCACAAAATCATAAATTTCGTAGAGAAAGTAGAGGGCAGTGAGGGTTCAGAGGAATGTGTCAACTTTGGACGAGGAGATCTTCCAATCTACTCGTGAGTTTGGAGTTATTCCAAAGCCATCTGAAAGCTCTGGAAGTCTAGTTTTCAGAGTAGGGCTGCCGGAGGAAAAAGCTCAAAGGAACTGGGCTGGAGGTTGAGAAGAAAGCAGAAGGGTCAGACTGTCGGATCAGTCTGGGCCAGTCTTGAAGATTTTGAGATTCCGGCCAAACCACGATGAATTCTGAGCTAAAAGTTTAGGGTAAGATTCCTGAGACATTTTAGAATAAGTTTGTAGAAGGAAGTATTTCAAAATAAGGTTCAGAACTATGAGTAATCTAAGTTGTAAGTTGAATCTTGATTCTAGGGGTGAAAAGGAGCCCGAGGAGCTACTAGAGTGAGAGTAGAGAGAGCGAGATTTTGAGCTAGAATGTTGGAGAGAGCGAGAGTAGAGAGAGCTAGAGTAAGTTGGAGAGAGCGAGATTTTGAGCTCGAAAGTTGGAGAGAGCGAGAATGGAGAGAACTGGGAGAGAGCGAGATTGGAGAGAGTAATTTGAGCGAGAAAGTGGGAGAGAGCGCGATTTTGAGCGAGAAAGTTGAGAGAGAGCGAGATTGGAGAGAGCAGTTTGAACGAGAAAGATGGAGAGAGCGAGCTTTTGAGCGAGATGATGGAGAGAGCGAGAGTGGAGAGAGCGAGACTTTGAACGAGAAAGTGGGAGAGAGCGAGAGTGAAGAGAGCGAGACCAGCGAGACAATGGGAGAGAGCGAGAGCAGCCCTTGCGCATCAGCAACGCCTTGTCCGGTGCTGCATTCGAACGTCACGCCCACGCGATCGAAGGGCCTCGCCTATGCATCGAACGACTGGGCAAGTATTTATGCGTTGAATTTTGCTGCGTTCTTGTAGATTATACATTGGAAACCCTAAATTGAATACAAACAAAGGTTGAAGACGCAAGGGCAAACGTCAACCAAAATTAAGTGTCTTCATAAGAAAAATTCTTAAGGGCTAAGGAAGTTTGGTGGACGCATATGAAGAAAACACCTTAGGACAAGGTGATGCAAGCTTGCGTTGATAAGGGGAGAAATAAACATTTGGCCATGCAGCCAAGTAGGTGCTGTCAACACCACGAGAGATTTGAACGCCTATCAATAGAGCTTTGGGATTTCATTTTCAAATCACAAAATCATAAATTTCGTAGAGAAAGTAGAGGGCAGTGAGGGTTCAGAGGAATGTGTCAACTTTGGACGAGGAGATCTTCCAATCTACTCGTGAGTTTGGAGTTATTCCAAAGCCATCTGAAAGCTCTGGAAGTCTAGTTTTCAGAGTAGGGCTGCCGGAGGAAAAAGCTCAAAGGAACTGGGCTGGAGGTTGAGAAGAAAGCAGAAGGATCAGTCTGGGCCAGTCTTGAAGATTTTGAGATTCCGGCCAAACCACGATGAATTCTGAGCTAAAAGTTTAGGGTAAGATTCCTGAGACATTTTAGAATAAGTTTGTAGAAGGAAGTATTTCAAAATAAGGTTCAGAACTATGAGTAATCTAAGTTGTAAGTTGAATCTTGATTCTAGGGGTGAAAAGGAGCCCGAGGAGCTACTAGAGTGAAAAGTTCCTAAGAAATCGAGGTGAGTGGGTAAAATGTTTTTAAGCCTTTTTGGATTACAACATTTACAGAAAACATATTTTCGAAAATAATTCTCATGCCTACTAGTTTTATAAAGTGGTTTCCAAGCAAGTTTGAATTATGATTTGAATGCATGCATATTGTTGAAAAACTATTTACATATGTTGATTTTCTCCAGCATGTGTTATCATCTTTAAAGCCATGTTGTATATGTGTTATACTGTATATGCTTTAAAGAGAAAAGTTGTTTATAAATAGTTCTGGTAAAATGCGATGCCGAAGTATAAGGAGAAGGCATCCACCCAACTAGATACTGAAGTACAAGGAGAAGGTATCTGTTGGTATTGAAGTACGTTTGAGAAGGTACCAAGCCAACGGGATATTGAAGTACGTTGGAGAAGGTATCCTAGTAGCTCGATACTGAAGTACAAGGAGAATGTATCTAAGTAGTAGTACCTAATGTGGCCACAGGTGAATAAAGTTAGAGATTGAGCAAAAGGGTTCCCTCTGGACTAGTAGTTGGTGTTGGGATTATTTTACCAGTTATACAGTACTTTGATTTGAGAAATGATTTTACTGTTTTATGTTTAAAACAACTTTATATAATTTATGCTTGGAAAATATTTATGCTGCAAAAGTTTATATTTCAGATAAAACTATTTTCTGAAATTATGCATGAGAATTTACTATGTTTTCACGGTCACTCACTGGGCGTAAGCTTACCCCATTTTCAAATGTTTTGTCCCCAGGTAGTGGTCAAATCCTCTGAAGATAGCTCAGTATTTGCTCTACCACTAAAGGACCAAAAGACTTGTAACCGTTTGCTAGGTGGTTACAGTTAATATTGTACACATATTGCTATTGTTCATATAGGGACTAGGGTTTGTGGGTTTTGGGACTTGTAAATCTAGTATTGTAATGACTCTAAACATATTATGTTTCTAAGTTAATAAATTGTGGGCCTAAAGACATACCGTTGCATATGAATTGTATTTGGTATCAAAGTTATTCCGCAAGAATTTTTAGGCAGTAAGTGTCAGCCTAAGAGGGTGGTTGGGGCGGGGTGTGACACTTGGGTTGGGTTAGGTTCAAATAAATGAAATTTTCGTGGGTTTGGTTGGTTCATGGGTTCACCTAATATAATTGAAACCAACCAAAACCAATCCAAATTTATTATTAACTTTAATATATATATATTTTATTACTTATAACACAATTATTTGCACATATATTGATTTTAATTTTATTTAATTTCAATATTTTTTGAATAATTTATTTTTCAACAACTCTTAAAAGTAGTTTTTCGCACTTTAGAAAGAAAATTTGCACTATATAAATTGGAATTGAGTTGTTAATATTAATTCAATATATGAAAATAATTAAATTAGATTTTTACATATTTACGTTTTACTTCTTTTTAGAAAAAAAAAATTTAAATAAATGAACCAATTACCCCGAACCAACCAAACGCAAATATTTCATGGTTGGGTTGGGTTGGGTTTATTTTTTAATAAGGATTATTTGGTTTGAAAAAAATTACAATCCAAACAATTGGATTGGGTCTAAAAAGTCTTTCAACCCAACCCAACCCATAAACATATCTAATTATTAAGTTGAAAAAACTTACAATCGAACAATTGGTTTGGGTTTAAAATATGTTGGGTTAAGTTGGGTTTGGTTCATTATTTAATAAAGATTATTAGGGTTAAAGAAACTTACAACCCAAACAATTAGATTGAGTTTAATATATGTTTCAATCCAACTCACGAGTACCCCTAAAAATTATCATGAAAATGAACCTTCCAAAATAAGGAGAAAAAAAGAACAGATGTCTAAAGTAGACTTGGACCCAATATCTGGGTGGACAACTAGTCATTGGCCAATTAGATTTAATGGTAACTTAATTTAGGATTAGAAAAACTTACATCCTAAATCTAAGAGGAAAAATACATCATCATAATTTATATAAAGTAGAATTTCTTCTTCATTATATAAAAATGAAGGGCCTATTTGAATTGTCTTGCAAAATAAAATACATGTGTTTGATAACTTTTCTTTTTTTTTTTTTTTTTTTAGTATAAAGTTTGTTTGTTATATGCTAAAAAGTATTTTTTTTTATTAATGTCAAATTACTATAAAGATAACTATAAAATATTGCGAACTAATAATTTAAAATAATGGTGCATTAGTATTTGGACGTCTGGTGTGATCTCTATCAAAGTTGACCAGCGACGGTGGTGGCCGGAGTTAGCCAACAACAGTGTGGTCCCTATTGGCGGTTGTTGGAGTTGGCCAATGGAAGGCAGTGGTAGACAACAACATAGTGGAAGTATTTGGACGTCTGGTGTGATCTCTATCAAAGTTGACCAGCGACGGTGGTGGTCGGAGTTAGCCAACAACAGTGTGGTCCCTATTGGCGGTTGTTGGAGTTGGCCAATGGAAGGCAATGGTAGACAATAACATAGCGGAAGTGAGGTAGAAGAAACTTACAATCGAACAATTGGTTTGGGTTTAAAATATGATGGGTTGAGTTAGGTTAGGTTCATTATTAATAAAGATTATTAGGGTTAAAGAAACTTACAACCCAAACAATTAGATTGAGTTTAATATATGTTTCAATCCAACTCACGAGCACCCCTAAAAATTATCATGAAAATGAACCTTTCGAAATAAGGGGAAAAAAAAAACAGATGTCTAAAGTAGACTTGGACCCAATATCTGCATGGACAACTAGTCATTGGCTAAGTAAATTTAATGTTAACTTAATTTAGGATTAGAAAAACTTACATCCTAAACCTAAGAGGAAAATGAAATTCTTTGGTTATTCTACTTATAAATACTTATACATCATCATAATTTATATAAAGTACAATTTCTTCTTCATTCTATAAAAATGAAGGGCCTATTTGAATTGTCTTGGAAAAAAATTGTTTTTCAAAAAGTCATTTTTATTTAAATACTTTTGATAAGAAAAATATATATTCAAAATAAAACACATGTGTTTGATAACTCTTTCTTTTTTTTATATATAAAGTTTGTTTGTTTGTTATATGCTAAAAAGTATTTTTTTTATTAATGTCAATTTACTATAAAGACAACTATAAAATATTGCGAACTAATAATTTAAAATAATGGAGCATTAGTATTTGGACGTCTGGTGTGATCTCTATCAAAGTTAACTAGCGATGGTGGTGGCCGGAGTTAGCCAACAACAGTGTGGTCCCTGTCGGCAGTTGTTGGAGTTGGCCAATGGAAGGCAGTGGTAGACAACAACATAGCGGAAGTGAGGTAGATGACTTTTGAGGACATTTTAGTAATTATACGAATTATACAAATTAGAGAGATATTAACCATTAACACTCAAAATCATTTTTTAAAGTTAATTTCAAGTGTTTATCCAAACTAACTTATTTCATACATTCGTTGTTCTAAAAGCTATTTTAAATGGTTGTCAAACTTCAACTTTTTTCAAAATGAATTTTTTCTTTTTCAGAATTAAATTCTTAAAAAGTTAAACCAAACATACCATGAGCTTGCTACTTCAGAATTAAGCATTTGAGTAAGTCACGACTCTTCTCCATTTTGTAGGTAAATCAATGCATAATTACTCTTCTCTATTTTGCGAGTTATTTTTTCCTCCTTTCACCATAACACGTCTAAAACAAGGTAATCTAGCACACAATCATAGATGTTAAGAACAATGTTGTAACACTTTTGCAGAACAATATAGATAGAGGTAGAGAACATGAATTAAGTTGTAGCATGGAAATTGGTAACCCAGTTTGATAAAATACCATCTACGTCTATGGGTAGTGTACCTAAGAAAGATAAATCCACTAATATAAAGTAAAGCAATTACAATGTTGTACTTATCTGTAAAGACAAGGCAATAACAATGATACATGCAAAGCTCTACTTCTTGAATGATGATTAACACCTTCTAAATGCGAGACTTTCTTTAATACACCTCAGGATCCTCCTAAGTATGAGTACATTAGTAGATTAACACTTAGGCTCTCCCTTGAAAGAGTTAGGAACATGATAGCGGAAGCAATTTGGATAAAAAAATATTCTAACTACACTAATTTCATGGATTAAGCATGCTTGTTCACAAAAAAATATGGGTTTAAGAACAGCCACCTTTGTAGCTCAAAATTCTCTCTCTCCACTTGATGATTTTGATCACAAACATGTTGTGCACCACTGCTAGAGTCTTCCCTGCTATTCTCTGGCCTTAGAACAGATTGTGGGATCCAAATTTGTGATGAATTTCAAGGAAATTTTGAATTTGGGTGTTCTTGATTGGAAAATATTTAAGAGAGAAATTTTGCATTAATTCACCGTGGAAATCCTTCTTAATCTTTTGGGAACTGACCACTACTTAAAAAGGAAAACATTTGAAAACGTGAGCTAGAAGCCCAATGAGTGACTTAATAAAGACAAATCTCATGCTTAAACTGAAAGCTCGAAAACATAATACTGGAACTAAAATGTACCAAGAAAACTTGTATACAAACCTTTAAAAACCACCATTAAACATTATTATTCCTTAGTTGAGAATGAGCATACATCGCTCTAGCTCCCAATGTCTGTTACCGGCCAAGAGACCCATACTTCGGCCTCCCTTTGCTGGTATATAGCCTAGGAGACCCATACTTCAACCTCCCTTTATCCTTAATTGAGAGTGAACTAAGCTTTCGAAGTTCCTTTTCTTTTTTAATCTTCCTACCGCCTCCCGAATTCAAGGATTAACCGCCACATGCCAAGCCAATAAGTGAGTCTCCATATTTAACATGTTTTTTCCCTTCCTTTCTCAACAACTCCTATAAATAACATGGATCTTCACTTATTAGATATTTAATATATCATTCCTTTGGCTAAACATGCTTGTTTAGGAAACTTAGAATTCGGGGTTTACACTTAACTACACAAGAACTTATTTCTTCTTGCTTCCATCCTCTATCCCTCCTAAACCATGGCTTCATTTAACTCACTAGAAGACATCACATTACTTACTCTTACTTAAAGTAATTAGGGTTCGGGTTTTACAAATTCTTCCCGCCTAAAAGAAATTTTGTTCTCGAAATTTGCTCGAATCTACTTATAACTTAGACTTTGACAACATCTTTTGGTCGTAAATTTACAACCTTCCTCCTTTCTTTATTCTTCCCCCCTTTTTTTACTACGCTTTTTCTGAGTTATTCTGATATTAACTTGTTCATGGTAAATAATACTAGTACGTATGAACAACTTGGTCATCATAGTTCACTGTATTTGTCACATCCTCTGATGCTTCTTCCATTTTCCATTGAATCATAGCATTTATTTATTACTAGGGTGGTCCTTTTCCATGTCCCAGCAATACCACTGGAACATTCTTTTCCAGTTGTCATACCTTTGAATTACTTACTAATTGTGAAATCAATATTTGTGTCAACAGAACTTCTCGACCTAACCGAGGGAACTTTTCTTAGGATATCCTTTCTATCCATACTTGGGAGAAAACATTCTTTATACTATAACATTTCCCAACTATGGCTTACCATACTGTATACATGAGGTTTTCTTAACTGTACCAACCCCTAGCTCAGTTACAATTCAAACTTCGAGCTATTACCTGAAACATCAGCAGATCTGGACCTTTTCCTTTTTGTCTTCTGCTGACCATTTTGTTCCTTACTTTTATACTCAATGTACCCCTGGTACATTTTGAGCTCACTGTTACTCATCTTTTCCCTCCTCTTAGGATTAATCTGACTAGGACTTCCTCTAGATTACACATTTTCCTCTGAATTCACTAGAATAGACTTTACGTTTGCCACCAACCTCTGAGCAAACCTGTTATACATTCTATTTCTAGTGAAAAGTCTATGTTTACCTGCGTGACTCCCGACTTCCACTCAGGTATCGGTAGTGGATTGAGTAATCCTGCCGGCCTTTGCCTTCCAAGTTTCACTTGTTGACAAATCAAACATCACATAGTACTTTTCCTATTTTGCTAGACTATGCCTTAGTCTATTAGTCTAGAGTGGCCGTTTTGCTCACTCCTTATCATTCTTTACTGCGTTACTACTTTAACTGGGAAGGAACTCCTCTTGTTCTCTTCTTACAATCATAACTTGCATTCTTAGTCGAGAGAGAATCTTTATTCAATCCCTCAACATCAATTCATGGCTAGCATGGAGTGTTCTCAACACTATCAATCACAATTTTTTCCTTCAATTGTACAATTCTAGTTCAAGTACCGTCATACCTTAGGTACTATTGCTCAGATACCTTCCCCGTGTCTTTCAGTATCGAGCTGTTCAAATTCTAGGGCAAGGCCTCAGTACCTTCTCTATGTGCTTCAGTACTGAGTTATTCACATTCTAGTCTAAGCTCCAATACCTTCTTCATATATCTCAGTACTGAGCTATTTATACTTACTTGCTTGCATATTCTTATCTTTTAATAACTTAATTGCCCAAACACATCCCTTACTAACGCATCCTCATGGTCATTATAAAACATAGCATAAATACAACATTAATGTGAGGTGCATTGTTTGGTAACTATTTGAGAATAGTTGTCATAAATAGCTTTCAATAATCATGCATTGCTAAACATTCATAGGCTTTAGCAATCTACTTAAAACATTTAAAGTATCTAGAGTCACTCCTGCTGCTGGAACCATATGACCAAGAAATACAACCTGGTCTAACCAGAAATCACATTTGCTGAACGTGGCATACAACTACTTCTCTCGCAGTGTCGACAAAACTATCCTCAAATGGTTCCCATGATCTTCCCTACTGCTTAAATACACCAATATGTCATCAATGAAGATTATCATGAACTGATCCGAGTAGGGATGAAATATCTTATTTATTAAGTCCATAAATACTGCAGGGGCATTCGTTAATCCAAATGGCATTATTAGAAGCTCGTAATGTCCATACCTCGTCCTGAATGTAGTTCTTTTTTAAACATCCGCCTCTACCTTCAGCTGGTGGTAACCTGATCTCAAATCTGTTTTAGAGAAAATCGTGGTTCCCTTTAACTGATCAAAGAGATCACCTACACCAAGTAATAGGTACTTGTTCCTAATCATCACCTTGTCCAACTGCATATAATCCATACGTATCTGAGAGTACCGTCATTCTTCTTGATAGAAGACTGGCGCTTCCCAAGGTGACACACTGAATCAAATGTAACCCTTATTTATTAATTCATGTAACTGAACTTTCAACTTCTTAAGTTCTTCTGGCACCATCCTTAATGGTACCTAAAAAAATAGATGTTGTATCTGGAATTAAATCGATTGTAAACTCAACTTCTTTGTCAAATTGTAAATCTGATAACTTTTCAGGGAAAACATCCAGAAACTCTTGTATAACTGGTATATCCCCAGGTTTCATCTTCTCGTTCTACGAAACCATCACATGGCTAAATAGGCTTCACATCTTTTACTTAGCAGCTTTCTAGCCTTCACTGCTATTATTAGGCTTTCTGGAATATTCCTTTGCTTTCTACAAATACTGTCTCTTGCCTACCAAATCTCTCGAACATTATCCATCCTTAAAACAATTCATACGGTTGTAACATTTATTCGAAAAATCCATGCTCTAGAGTGACATCAATTCCAAGAAATCTAATGGAATCACTTCATAACTATACTTATCAACAACTACTCTAGAGCCTGTAAAACTCTTATATTATTACAACCACTCCACAACATAATAATAACTACTTAGGGACATGCTTTCTACAATCTTTCCTACAAGTAGTGCAACATATCAGATAACAATAAAGGTATAACACCATAGAAAACTAGTTCATAAATATACTGATACATAAAGTTACTTTACTATTCACAACATTAGGTAACTCCTCTGCCTCCTGGTAGGACACTTCGTAAAAACCTGCCCTGCCGCTGAGATCGTCCTACTTCCTTTCTCGTTTTCCCTTCTCTTGAATCCCTTCCTTGGCTTCTGAGCCACTAGGCTTATCTATCGCTTGTAAAGTCATTCCGTGTTCTATCTGAACTCCTCGACCTAGCCGGGATTCCTTCTTGAAATATCCTGCCTGTCCGTACTGGAAACATATGTTTTTCCCTTAATAACATGTCCCTCAATGATGCTTACCAAAATTTGTGCATAAGAGTTTCTGACCCGAACTAGCTACTAGCTCGGTAGGATGCCAAAACCTTTATCTATCACCCATACTAGCCACAAGTCTTGGCTTCTTCCTTCCTACACTATGCTGACTTGTAGCTCTCTGTCCTTTATCAAATCCTATTAGGTCATTCTCAATACCGTACTTCCTTTCCGAATCCGCCAGAATTAATTTGACACTTTCTGTCAAATATTCTATCCTCTAACTGAGGATCTGTTCCTGTCTGTGGAATCCTCGATTTCCCGTCTGAAGTCGTTTCCTGATTTATCGGGTCTTTACCTCTCCATTCAATAACATTTGAATTCCCTCGAATCTTGGAACTTCTAAAGGTAGGGTCAGGGTTCCCGTTGTCTGTCTGCCTGCTCTACTTGCAACTTTTACATGACATCTTCCTTTTACTTAGGTAGTACACATGCTAAGGACTCAGGACTCAGACTTACCTATATAAACTTTTCTGCTCTCTTCCCAAAATCTTTTGCTCTGATACCAATTTGTCACACCCCACTCCAAATTACCCTCTTAACCTGGATGGAATGATGATTGCAGTAGTTACCATCCCTTTTGCTGGCACTTACTGCCTAACTAACCTGTTAACTTTTACTCAAACCCTGAATACATACATATCATCAAGATACCAACATATTAACTCGGAACTTAACACATTTACATTATAGGATTTCGCAGAATTGTTCATACATGAATATTACAACTTAGTGAGCCCCATTTAGTATACTAGTCACTAGACAGACATATGTTCCTTCAACTTGTTTCTTTGAGTGACAGAGTAGCAACAGAAAAGTCTTTTGGGAACTAATCACTACCTGAAAAGGAAAACATTTGAAAACGTGAGCTAGAAGCCCAATGAGTAACTTAATAAAAACATAAATCTCATGCTTAAACTGAAAGCTCGAAAACATAATACTGGAACTAAAATGTACCAAACAAACGTGTACACAAAATCTTTAAAACCACCATTAAACATCATTATTCCTTAGTTGAGAACGAGCATAAATCGCTCTAGCTCCCAACGTCTGTTACTGGCCAAGAGATCCATACTTCAGCCTCCCTTTGCTGGTATATAGCCTAGGAGACCCATACTTCGAACTCTTCTTATCCTTAGTTGAGAGTGAACTACTAGATCTAACCCTCAACGTCAACCTTAGTCGGAGAGAACCCTTTTACTCAATCCCTCAACGTCAACTTTAGTCGGGGAGAACCCTTTTGCTCAATCCCTCAACTTTAGTCGGGGAGAACCCTTTTGCTCAATCCCTCGACGTCAACCTTAGTCGGGGAGAACCCTTTTGCTCAATCCCTCAACATCAATCTTAGTCAAGGAGAACCCTTTTGCTCAATCCCTCAACATCAACCTTAGTCGGGGAGAACCCTTTTGCTCAATCCCTCGACGTCGTATTACCAACGTGCACGTGGTGTTTTCTATGTACTGTCAAAACCTTCAGTACATATATTAAGATACCTTCCTTACCTTCAGTATCCGATTCACTTAAGCTATCAAGTTCTCAAAGAGCATTAAAAGAATAGTTTTCAAATATAGCATAGAAAACTCTTTACAATAACTTCCTTACCTTCAGTATCCCTTTTCATTTTGTTTAGGAATACCAACGCATGTACTTTGACAACCTTAGGTATTTAAAACATAGTACATCAAGCTTCATTCAACCTTAGCTTTAACCCTAACGCATGCTTCATACTTTGTGAAATAGGTTGGCTTAAAACATACTAAACCAGCTTGTAAAAACCACTAGCATGCGTTATACATGGAAAACATACTTGGAAAAACCATACACTAGTAAACATCATGAAAATGGAGTTATTAAAACATGCTGAAAGTATTTGGACAAGATAACATATTTAAATTGTGTCAATTTCCGTGGAAAACATGCTTTACTTAGCATGAGAAATAGCTTCAAACATATGTTGCTTGGCACTTCATTTGAACACTTAGCATGATAAATATCTTCTAAGAAATCATAGTTTCTAAATCATTAAAACATTAAATCATCACATAGTCACTCACGGCTCGTTGGCCTCTTAACGGGCTATACGCCTCTCCTAGCTCTTCTTGGCCTGAAAGAACATAATTCCCAGTTAACTACTTAGAATTTTTAGCAAAATACCTCAAATAGTTCATTTACTAAAGGAACTTTCATCAACAGTTTTACTAGCGAGATCCTCCTCATGAGTGAGATCAAGCTTTTCTTGGCAAACTGTCATCCTAGCGATGTTAACCTTACCAGCGAGATTCAACCTAATTTCTAGCAAGATTCCCTTCTAGAGCAAGATCCTCATCATAAAATTAGCGAGATTTCCTTCATTAGCGAGATTCTCAGCATAAAATTAGCGAGATTTCCTTCATAAGCAAGATCCTCATTCTCCATATGAGCTGTTTGCTTGTTCTTCCCAAGCAGCTGTCTGCTTATGCACAGCTTCTCTATTACAACTTCAAAAATTCATAACTCAAAATCCAGCCCTCTTTTGAAGAAACTTCCTTGTACAAACATGTTTAAATTTTAGTTAGCAACATTACCTTAAAATTTCAATTCAAAATTCCTCGTTGTTTAATCTGGAGATTCAAAACTTCATCATTGGCCCTAATTCAAGCAGTTGCCTGCTTGTTCAACAATTTCCAGTTCAAACTTCAAAATTATATAACTCGATTTCCAAGCCTCATCTTAAAAAGTTTTATTCTACAAGGTTGTTTATAATTGAAATATTTTCTCAAATTTTAAGCTCAAAATTCTTCGTAATTCGTCCTGGAGCTTCAATTCTTCACTGATGGCCTAGATTCACCCGAGAAACGAAGCTCAAAATTCTTCGTAATTCGTCCTGGAGCTTCAATTCTTCACTGATGGCCTAGATTCACCCGAGAAACGAATTCTTCGTATTTATTTTGCCTCTCCGGCCTTATTCTGGCGAGTTTTTATTCCATCAGCCTAGCCACAGAAAATAGACACACAAAGCTTTCGAATGCCACTGGAATTACACAAATAGCCTAAGTAGTTTGTCCAAACCGACCCATTGAACTCGACCTTTTTGCTTATATTACCGTCCAAAATCTAGCATGAACCCTCCTTATGCCACCTGGCCCACTATTGGTGATGAAGGGCTAGGATTCAGCAAATTTCCTTTTGCTAACTTCACTCACAATATTACTTCAGCACCATACCTCATTAGATGGCATGGTCTCATTCATATGCTTATTATGCATTCCATCATCAAGCATGACCTTCCTTAGCCTAGTCGAGTTTTGTCCTACTTTTACACTTAGCTACCCAAGAGCCTATTTCTTCTTGCTTCCATCTTCTACTGTCACACCCCTTCCCAGATTACCCTTTTAATCTAAAAGAGGATATGACCTCGGTAGTTACTAGTCCTGCTGCCAGCACCTACCACCTTAGCCCTCTAATCTAATTGCCAACCTGATAAACATTAATAATGTATGCATATGGTATGCCTCCTTAAGATTCTACAAAATATTATATAAACACATGCATACAGCCATGATATGACATCTAAGGGGAGAAACATTCACAGATGGGCCCAAACATCTCTAACAAAGCCCTAGTCCCTCCCAAAGCATGTGTACATAAATAGATCATCAACCTAAGTCTTCTTAATAAGCCGAGTCTTTAGGTGGCAAGCAGCAACAAGATCAACCCGGAGGAATCTAACCACTACCTAAGAAGGGAAAACACAGAAATTCCATAAGCTTAAAGCCCAGTGAGTGACTATAAAATCGTATAACATTATACATTACATTAATGTAAAATTGTAAATATATTAATAAGTGTTTCAAGCAATTGTCTCTAACTGTAGCTTAAAACCATTCTTAGATATCACCAAACATCATTATTTCCTAGTTGAAAACGATCCTAAATGCTCTAGCTCCCAATGTTTATTACCAACCAAGAAACCCATACCTCGGCCTCTCATTCAGAACTGCCTACGTGCACGTGGCCATAGTAAGTACGGTCATATCTTAGGTACTTCTGCTCAAATACCTTCTCAAACCTGTCCTTTATTATCGAGCTACTAAGATACCTTCTCAAATGTCCTTCGGTATCAAGTTGGTCAAGTACCTTCTCAAACGTCCTTCGGTACCAGGGTATTTTGTATCATCAAGTTAAGTTCTGTTGCCTGCCATCTACACAAGAACTCATTCTCTCATAGTCTTCCTCTAGGAAGCATATTTTAACATTAGAACTTAAATGTAATAATGACTACATGACATACCTTGGCCTGTGCTACATATATACAAGCCGGGGAACATGCGTTAAGTTATTCTCCATCTATTTGTTGCTTGAGAAAGTATAAATTCATCACTAATGTCACTGTAACTTACTTGATTTTATATGCATAAGTACTGGAGACATTAATTCACTTAGTCACTCACCACTCGTCAAGCTCTTAATAGTTTATACGCCTCTCCTAGCTCTTCTTGGCCTGAAAGGACATAATTCTCGGTTAAACTACTTAGAATTCTTAGTAAAATACCTCAATTAATTCATTTATTAAAGGAATTTTCATCAATAAAGACAGCTTTACTGGTGAGATCCCCATGAGCGAGGTCAATGAGATCCTCTAGAGTGATACCAGCAAGATCCTCTAGAGTAATACCAGCGAGATCAAGCTTTTCTTGGCAATTTTCATCTTAGCGATACTCACCTTACCAGCGATATTCAGCCCAATTCCTAGCGAGATTTCCTTCTAGAGCGAGATCGGCGAGATTCTCTAGAGCGAGATCAACGAGATTTCCTCTATAAGCGAGGTCCTCATCCCCATATCTCGCTATAACTCCCACGGTGAACTGGTTGTTTGTTCATCATGAGCAGCTGTCTGTTTATGCACTGATTCCCTGTTATAAATTTAAAAATTTATAACTCAAAATCCATAGCTCTTTTCAAAAAACTTCCTTCTACAAACGTTTTTAGAATTGAGTTAACTTTCTTACCTTAAAGTTTCAGCTAAAAATTCCTTTTAAATTGACCTGGAACTTTCAATCTTCACCTCGAGCCCTGATTAACCCAAAATTCTGCCTCCTTTGTACTTTCTTCACTTCTTGTTCTTCTCCTTGTGCAATCTTCCTCCAACAAGACAATCTTGCAAACTAGATTCTCTCAGTTTTTGAATGGCACTGATTTCACTAAATTTTCTCATGTCAATTTCCGAAACCATGCTTTTGAAATTCTTCTTCCAAAAACTTCTCACCGCCTTCAGAGTTCAAGGGTTAACTGCCAAGTCACTCCTCATTTAATATGCTTTTCCTTCCCTTTCATCATAACTCCTATAAACAAACATGAATTGCTACTTAGTAAATATATAATATAACATTCCTTTGGCTAAACATGCTTATCTAGGAAATCTAGAGTTCGGGGTTTACATCTACCCTTCCTAAGACATGACTTCATTTAGTTCATTAGAAGACATCACATTACTTAGCTCATTAGAAGACATCACATTACTTACTCTTACTTGAAGTAATTAAGGTTCGGGTTTTACAAATTCTATCATCAAAGACAGCTTTACTAGAGAGATACTCATCATGAGTACATTCTTCTCATGAGCGAGATTAAGCTTTTCCTGGCAAATTTTCATTCTAGCGATACTAACCTTACCAGCGAGATTCAGCCTAATTTCTAGCGAGATTTCCTTCTAGAGCGAGATCCTTAATATAAAATTAGTGAGATTTCCTTCATTAACGAGATCCTTATTCTCCATATCTCGCTATAACTCTCCACGGTGAGTTGTTTGCTTGTTCTTCCCAAGCAGTTGTCTGCTTATGCATAGATTCTTTATTACAACTTCAAAAATTCATAACTCAAAATCTAGACCTTTTTTCAAGAAACTTCCTTCTACAAACATCTTTATCATTGAGTTAATTTCTACCTTAAAATTTTAGCCAAAAAGTACTTATAGTTTGGCCTAGAGCTTCTAATCTTCACCTCAGGCCCTGATTAATCTGCGATTCTATCTTTTCTGCAATTTCCTCACTTTTTGTTCCTCTTCTTCTGCAATCTTTCTCCGGCAAGACAACCTCGAAAACTAGATTCTCCCAGCTTTCAAATAACATCGATTTCACTAAATTTTCTCATATAGATTGCCGAAACCAAGCTTTCAAATTTTCTTTTCCCTTTTAATCTATCAGTTCATGATAATCTTCATTGATGACATATTGGTGTATTTAAGCAGTAGGGAAGATCACGGGAACCATTTGAGGATAGTTTTGCCAACACTGCAAGAGAAGCAGTTTATGCCACGTTCAGCAAATGTGATTTCTGGTTAGACCAGGTTGTATTTCTTGGTCATATAGTTCCAGCAGCAGGAGTGAGTGACTAAAGATACTTTAAATGTTTTATGTAGATTGCTAAAGCCTATGAATGTTTAGCAATGCATGATTACTGAAAGCTATTTATGACAACTATTCTCAAATAATTACCCAACAGCGCACCTCACATTAATGTTGTATTTATGCTATGTTTTACAATGACCATGAGGATGCATTAGTAAGGGATGTGTTTGGGCAATTAAGTTATTAAAAGATCAGAATATGCAAGCAAGTAAGTATAAATAGCTCAGTACTGAGGTACATGAAGAAGGTACTGGAGCTTAGACTAGAATGTGAATAACTCAGTACTGAAGCACATAGAGAAGGTACTGAGGCCCTGCCCTAGAATTTGAATAGCTCGATACTGAAGGACACGGGGAAGGTATCTGAGCAATAGTACCTAAGGTATGACGGTACTTGAACCAGAATTGTACAATTAAGGGAAAAAAATTGTGATTGATAGTGTTGAGAACACTCCATGCTAGCCATGAATTGATGTTGAGGGTTGAATAAAGATTCTTTCTCGACTAAGAATGCAAGTTATGATTGTAAGAAGAGAACAAGAGGAGTTCCTTCCCAGTTAAAGTAGTAACGCAGTAAAGAATGATAAGGAGTGAGCAAAACGGCCACTCTAGACTAATAGACTAAGGCATAGTCTAGCAAAATAGGAAAAGTACTATGTGATGTTTGATTTGTCAACAAGTGAAACCTGGAAGGCAAAGGCCGGCAGGATTACTCAATCCACTACCGGTACCTGAGTGGAAGTCGGGAGTCACGCAGGTAAACATAGACTTTTCACTAGAAATAGAATGTATAGCAGGTTTGCTCAGAGGTTGGTGGCAAACGTAAAGTCTATTCTAGTGAATTCAGAGGAAAGGGTGTAATCTAGAGGAAGTCCTAGTTAGATTAATCCTAAGATGAGGGAAAAGATGAGCAACAGTGAGCTCAAAATGTACCAGGGGTACATTAAGTATAAAAGTAAAGAACAAAATGGTCAGCATAAGATAAAAAGGAAAAGATCCAGATCTGCTGATGTTCCAGGTAATAGCTCGAAGTTTGAATTGTAACTGAGCTAGGGACTAGTACAGTTAAAAAAAATCTTATGTATACAGTATGGTAAGCCATAGTTGGGAAATTTTATAGTATAAAGAATGTTTTCTCCCAAGTATGGATAGAAAGGATATCCTAAGAAAAGTGCCCTCGGTTAGGTCGAGAAGTCTGGTTGACACAAATATTGATTTCATAACTAGCAAGTAATTCAAAGGTATGACAACTGCAAAAGAATGTTCCACTGGTATTGCTGGGAAATGGAAAAAGACCACCCTAGTAATAAATAAATGCTATGATTCAATGGAAAATGGAAGAGTCATAAGAGGATGTGATAAATACAGTGAACTACGATGACCAAGTTGTTCATACGTACTAGTATTATTTACCATAAACAAGTTAATATCAGGGTAATGCAGCGAAATCGTAGTTAAAAAAAGGGGAAGAAGAAAGAAAGGAGGAAGGTTGTAAATTTACGACCAAAGGATGTTGTCAAAGTCTAAGTTATAAGTAGGTTCGAGCAAATTTCGAAGACAAAATTTCTTTTAAGGGGGAAGAATTTGTAAAACCCGGACCCTAATTACTTTAAGTAAGAGTAAGTAATGTGATGTCTTCTAGTAAGTTAAATGAAGCCATGGCTTAGGAGGGATAGAGAATGGAAGCAAGAAGAAATAAGTTCTTGTGTAGCTAAGTTTAAACCCCGAATTCTAAGTTTCCTAAACAAGCATGTTTAGCCAAAGGAATGATATATTAAATATCTAATAAGTGAAAATCCATGTTATTTATAGGAGTTGTTAAGAAAGGAAGGGAAAAAAACATGTTAAATAAGGACACTCACTTATTGGTTTGGTGCGTGGCGGTTAATCCTTGAATTCAGGAGGTGGTAGGATGATTAAAAGGGAAAAAAAACTTCGAAAACTTGGTTTCGGCAATCTACATGAGAAAATTTAGTGAAATCGGTGCAATTTGAAAGATGGGAGAATCTAGTTTTCGAGGTTGTCTTGCCGGAGAAAGATTGCAGAAGAAGAGGAACAAAAAGTGAGGAGTTTGCAAAAGAGACAGAATCGTGGATTAATCAGAGCCTGAGGTGAAGATTGGAAGCGCTAGGCCAAACTATAAAAAAAATTTGGCTGAAATTTTAAGGTACGAAAGTTAACCCAATTCTAAAATATTTAAATAATATTAAATTAATTAAAATGTTAATTAATTATTTAAATGTTGTTTTTTAGAGAAGTCGGGATTAAGTGTGAAAATATTAATTTAATATTTATATTAAATTAAGTTAAATTAATTAAAATATTTAATTAATTAAAATGTTAATTAATTATTATTTAATTAAAAGGTTTCATTAAATATCATTTAATTAAAAGGTTTAATTAAATATTTAAACTTGTTTTGTTTGAATTAATTTTAAATTCAAAGTGGATTTTAGAAATTCAATTAAAATTTGAATTTAAGAAATTCAATTTAAAATGGTTAGTGAATTTAGTTGGATTTTTTACTAATCTTCTTGCTTAAACACTTTCTAAACCTACATTTTGCCACCTAAATTTTACCAAATAAATTGGCAAATTTTTTGTCAATTTGTTGTTAATCCTATCATTCATAGCTTCTTCTATAAATAGAAGAAAAGAAGATGAGATTAAGAAGGATTTCCACTTTGAATTAATGCAAAATTTCTCTATCAAATAATTTCCAATCAAGAACACTCAAATTCAAAAATTCCTTGAAATTCATCACAAATTTGGATCCCACAATCCGTTCTAAGGCCAGAGAATAGCAGGGAAGACTCTAGTAATGGTGCACGACATGTTTGTGATCAAAATCATCAAGTGGAGAGAGAGAATTTTGAGCTACAAAGGTGGCTGTTCTTAAACCCATATTTTTTTTTTGTGAACAAGCATGCTTAATCCATGAAATTAGTGTAGTTAGAATATTTTTTATCCAAATTGCTTCCGCTATCATGTTTCGAACTCTTTTAAGGGAGAGCCTAAGTGTTAATCTACTAATGTACTCATACTTAGGAGGATCTTGAGGTGTATTAAAGGAAGTCTCGCATTTAGAAGGTGTCTAAGCATCATTCAAGAAGTAGAGCTTTGCATGTATTATTGTTACTGTCTTGTCTTTACAGATAAGTACAACATTGTAATTGCTTTACTTTATATTAGTAGATTTATCTTTCTTAGCTACACTACCCATAGACGTAGATGGTATTTTACCGAACTGGGTTACCAATTTTCATGTTACAACTATATTCATGTTCTCTACCTCTATCTATATTGTTCTGCAAAAGTGTTACAACATTGTTCTTAACATCTACGATTGTGTGCTAGATTACCTTGTTTTAGACGTGTTATGGTGAAAGGAGAAAAACATAACTTGCAAAATAGAGAAGAGTAATTATGCATCGATTTACCTACAAAATGGAGAAGAGTCGTGACTTACTCAAATGCTTAAGTTTGAAGTAGACAGCTCATGGTGTATTTGGTTTAACTTTTTAAGAATTTAATTCTGAAAAGAAAAAATTCATTTTGAAAAAAGTTGAAGTTTGGCAACCATTTAAAATAGCTTTTGGAACAACGAATGTATGAAATAAGTTGATTTGGATAAACACTTGAAATTAACTTTAAAAAATGATTCTGAGTGTTAATGGTTAATATCTCTCTAATTTGTATAATTCGTATAATTACTAAAATGCCCTCAAAGGTCATCTACATCACTTCCGCTATGTTGTTGTCTACCACTACCTTCCATTGGCCAACTCCAATAACCGCCGACAGGGACCACACTGTTGTTGGCTAACTCCGGCCACCACCGTCGTTGGTCAACTTTGATAGAGACCACACCAGACGTCCAAATACTAATGCTCCGTTATTTTAAATTATTAGTTCACAATATTTTATAGTTGTCTTTATAGTAATTTGACATTAATAAAAAAATACTTTTTAGCGTATAACAAACAAACAAACTATTATATATATATATATATATATATATATATATATTTATATTATTATATATATATAAAAGTTATCAAACACATGTGTTTTATTTTGAATATATATTTTTTTTATCAAAAGTATTTAAATAAAAATGACTTTTTGAAAAACAATTGTTTTTCCAAGACAATTCAAATAGGCCCTTCATTTTTATAGAATGAAGAAGAAATTGTACTTTATATAAATTATGATGATGTATAAGTATTTATAAGTAGAATGATCAAAGATTTCCATTTTCCTCTTAGGTTTAGGATGTAAGTTTTTCTAATCCTAAATTAAGTTAACATTAAATCTAATTGGCCAATGACTAGTTGTCCATGTAGATATTGGTCCAAGTCTACTTTAGACATCTGTTTTTTTTTTTTTTTTTCCCTTATTTGTGAAGGTTCATTTTCATGATAATTTTTAGGGGTGCTCGTGAGTTGGATTGAAACATATATTAAACTCAATCTAATTGTTTGGGTTGTAAGTTTCTTTAACCCTAATAATCTTTATTAAATAATGAACCTAATCCAACTCAACCCAACATATTTTAAACCCAAACCAATTGTTCGGTTGTAAGTTTCTTCAACCTAATAATTAGAGATGTTTATGGGTTAGGTTGGATTGAAAGACTTTTTAGACCCAACCCAATTGTTCGGATTTTTTCAACCCAAATAATTCTTATTAAAAAATAAACTCAACCCAATCCAACCATAAAATATTTACGTTTGGTTGGTTCGGGTTTCGGGTCATTTATTTAAAAAAAATTCTAAAAATAAGTAAAACGTAAATATGTAAAAATCTAATTTAATTATTTTCATATATTGAATTAAGATTAACAACTCAATTTCAATTTATATAGTGCAAATTTTCTTTCTAAAGTGCAAATAAACTACTTTTAAGAGTTGCTGAAAAATAAATTATTCAAAAAATATTGAAATTAAATAAAATTAAAATCAATATATGTGCAAATAATTGTATTATAAGTAATAAATATATATATATATATATTAAAGTTAATAATAAATATGAGTTGGTTTTGGTTGGTTTCGGTTATATTAGATGAACTCATGAACCAACCCAACCCATAAAATTTTCATTTATTTGAACCTAACCCAACCCAAATGAGTTGATAACCTAACCCAAACCGCATGGGTTGGGTTGGGTTGATCGATTTTTTCGGGTCATCCGATTTTTTGAACACCCCTAGTAATAATTCTTATTAAATAATGAACCCAACCTAATCATAAAATATTTGGATTGGGTTGATCGGTTTTTTCGGGTCATCGAATTTTTTGAACACCCCTAATAATAATTCTTATTAAATAATGAACCCAACCTAATTATAAAATATTTGGATTGAGTTGGTTCGGATTATTCAAGTCAATTATTTAAAATTGTGTTAAAAAAATAAGTAAAATTTTTATTTACTTATTTTCATATATTGAATTAAGATTGACAACTCAATTTTAATCAATATTATGAAATTTTCCTTTTTAAAGTGTTAAAAAAAATTAGGAGTTGTTAGAGATAAATAATCTAGAAAAAAACTAATGAAACAAAATCTTTAAAAAAAATTGTACTAATTGTAAAATAAGTAAAAATACATACTTCTTAAAATGAATAATAAATTCATGTTGATTTGGATCATTTTAAGTGAACCTATGAATAAATCTAATTCATAAAATTTATATTTATTTGAATCAATTCATAAAATTTTTATACTTATAATTTTAACCCTAAGCTATTATAACTCTCTAATAACTACTTTTCTTATGAGTTCAAAAAAATCATTAAATATAACTACGATATGCAATTGAGAAAATAATTTAAAAAACAATTAAAGAAAACTGAACTTTTTAAATTTAAGAATCTTGGCAAAGTTATTATATGACTAATTTGTACATTAGTCAAATCAAGTTTTATCTTTTGTTCAAGTTTTTATTTTATTAAAATTTTATTTTTATCTTTTGTGCAATATTTTTTTTTATTAAAATTTTAGTTTTATCTTCTATTTTTTTTAATATGATACAGCTTACAAAAATGAGATTATAATATTAAAAAAAATCCAAATAATTAATTCTTTATCATTATTACCTATTTTCCGTCTGTTTAACCATAAATTTTTTACCGTTGAACAATTACGCTCCGATTTTAAACTAAAGATCATAATCAAATATGTCATCTTCCAAATCGAAAACGATCTTATTCTTTTGGGGTGAAATTCAAAATCGCACTTCCTTATCACCCAAGGAATCCTACATCTATTAGGATTTCCAAATCTCTTTTCCATATATGAAACACTCTATAAAACCTCCAATCAGACCCAAAAGTTTCAGTTTTTTAAAACAAATATCATCATCAATTTCATACTGATTTGATATCACGAAGAATATTTGAAAATGGGTAGAAGAAATCGAGCACGTCCGAGAAGAGAACCTTTGATTCGACAAGTTTGGGCTTTGAATTTCGGTTCTGAAATCTCCAAATTCGATGAATGCCTTCGATTTCACTCAATTATGTCTATCGACTCGAAATTTCCTAGTTTTATCAGAAAATCTCCACGGGGTTCGATTGAAGAAGCCATTTACAACGACTTCTGATTCATTGTCAACCAAACGAAACTGATTCAATTGGGTATAACAACTTGTGATGATTCTGGTCATATCGGCGGCACATGGGAGTTCAATTTCTCTGATTTCGACTCGGAAGCCGATGCTCAAGGCTCTTCTTCTGTTTTGTTTCTAGAACAGAACAGCATCGATTTAAAACAACTGAAGAAAGATGGAATGCCCATTAGATTATTCGCTGCAAATTTCCTACCTATCATCCGAAAGCATAACGTTTTTAGATGGGTCACCTTCCATGGACTCTACGATATTGGGTATCTGATCAAAGTGATGGGTTTGATCACCGTCTTGCCAGAATCAATGGAGGAATTTGCGACAGTGGTAGTGAATGGGCTGGGAATTGTGAGGGATTTAAAACATATGGCTCGATTCTGTGAAGGATTAGAAGATGGGGAACTTGGGCTTCAAAGACTAGGGTATTTGCTTAATCAAAAACGATTTGGATCGAAGCATAACGCTGGATCCGATAGTTTGCTCACAGCTTCTGCGCATTTTGAGATGATCCATCGATTTGATATGGATTCAGTGGTTTGTGATGAATTCTTGTATGGTTTTTCAAATAACCTTGAATCTATGGAGATGAAGATGAAGATGAAGATGAAGGTCTATCAGCCGAAGATGATTAGATTTGGTCAAATTCCATATGCAATCCCACTTTTTTGTTATACTCCTTATTATGTTGCTTATTGATTTAGGTTTAGTGTATTCTTGTTTTGTTGTTGTTTGTCTCTCATTGTATTGATTGTATTCAAAGTAATAAAAACAAGGTGGTTTCTTCCATTATTTGTAGATTTTGTTTCATTTTGTGATTGATCAATGACCCATTAGAGAAATTTTAAGATCAAATTACGTCCACTTACTCATATGCTTTGGTGGGTTACTAGACTTCCACCGACTTTTTTTTTTTTATGTTTGAATCACTAGAAAGAACTATAAAGATTAGAGATTAGTACTAATTAATTGGGATTTGTGGTTGGAAGAGAAGTGGAATTTTATTAAATGTTAATCACAGTTTTAATTGGGTTGCTAGGAAGTAGAGTTCAATCTGAGCTTATTTTAATTCAATCCATGTCACAAACCCTACGTAATTAATGCAAACATTAATTTCCTTCCAAATAGGAACTTTGACTTTTTAGATTTTAAACGTAGATTTAACCAATTATACAAAGTTTATATATTTTTTTTAGATAAATATCAATTTAATAGCCTTCAACTTTAAGAGCTATATCAATTAAAGTTTCAAATTTGATACTACCTCCAAAGCTTAGGATATAAATTGATATTTTTCTTATTCTCGTCTACCATTTGCGACTTACACATTAGAGGCAATAACTTTTTTTAATAATTCTAAGAGAACAATATCGATAATTTTTTGTCCGTTCGTATTCTTATTTATTTTGATATGCTTCATAATATAGTTTTTTATTATAAAACTTGTTCATAGGAATCAATATGGGCAAAAAAGTTATTTTGATAATAATAAAAGATGATTTTCAAGTATGAATGTGATACATACCAAACCCAACTTTAATGGTTGCAAATGCATTCTCATATGTTCTTAAAATTCAGTTTGAAATTATATAAAATTGGTGAGCCAAATCAGATTAAAGAGAAGTAATAGTATTGCAGCAATTTCAGGTTAAATATTTACCTATGTGGTAGATTATCATTTAGCCTAAGTGGTAATCTACATTTTTCACCCACTTAACCTTCCTTTAATAATTATTTGGCCATTATATTCCCAACTATTCACTCCAATTTCTAATGATTTCTACAAGTATAAAAGGCATACCTAAATTTTTAGCATATTTGTATAGAAATGAGATTCCCAACATAGAAAGGCATATAATAACACAAAAAGACTGAATTTCAATAAGCTTCTATTACAAGTCTTTATTACAAGTAATTATTACAAGAAAGCTTAGTGAAATTCAAAGATATTAACTAAGTTAATTACCAAATCCAAAAGCATTGGATCAGGTTTAACCTAGTAATAAATAAATGACATAATAAAGGAATTAATGGTCACTTACATAAGATTTAATATCCTTTAAGAAATTTTCTGACACTCAAATGTTATAAGATCAGACTAGTCTAAATCTAAACACTCACATATATTTAAAAAGGAAAAGGAAAAAAAAAATCTTGAAAGAGCAACTTGTGTTTGCATGGAACGGACTGTTATACCTCATTCAATGTTTAAAATTTCCATTATAATCCACACTTATCTAAGAGTAAAATTATTTGAAAATTCTCATTCTCGTGTTTACTACTTTATAAACATATTCTTTTCTCATATGTAACTTATATTAAAATAGAATGCACTCAAATACACGTTATTATAACTAAGACTAAAATAGTTTGCATCTACAATCATATAACTAAGACTAAAATAGTTTGCATCATGACTCACTAACTCAATGCCTCAAACAATCTCGATTTAGAAAACTACACTGAAAACAGTATCCAAATCCCAAAAGATTGAATGGAAGAAGAGTATGGCAATGACGTTTTGGAGCATTAAATAAAGGGTCCTCTTCATAAGTTCCCAATTGCAGATTTCAACCATATGCTATAACCTAACAATACCATTATGATACAAATGTCTTGTTGGGAGTGCAAAACAAACCACTGTTTCTTCTGTGGCTCCCTCATTGTTATATCAACATCAATCAAATTCAAACCCAAAATTATTGGCTTCAACTCATCCCTTTCGCAAAATCAAGATAGTCAGAATCTAAGAAAACATAACTTTTGAAGAGATTATATAAAAAGATATCTCAAACCCCTAAAAATTACAGTCCAGTACACAACAACATAGAACACTAAGATTATAAGTTTGAAAAGAGCCCAAAAAACTGTAAAAAAAGGAAGAAAATAGCAGTCTGGAGATGCTTTCTTTTGTTTTTTGTTTGTAGTTGTTGTTGCTGTATCGATCATAAGAAAGATGATCGAATTCCAGAGCTTCACTTTTACAAAGGCTCTAATTGAGTCACTACCAATGGACTACGGACCACATGCTTTCCATCGGACCAAGAAAGCCAACCAAAAACAGCCCCCACATCGCCCAGAGCCAGATTCTGATTGTCGGCTGAAATTGCAACAACGAAGCTCTGTTTCTTCACCGTCGTTGAAAATACCAGTTTCGATGGTTTTACCTTCACTGTCACCCCTTTCGGAGCTTCAATTTTAGCTCTGTACGCTGAATTTGATGGACCCACGTTCGTCACCGTTCGGATAAACGACTTTGTCGACCACCCTTTTGATAGACTTGAAAATACTGATACGATTGATGGATAATTCAGATTTTCCGGTAATGGTTTTTTCGCTGGACATTTCACCGGCGTTCTTGTTATTACTTGAATCATCTTCGGCCCGTACCCGATTGAGCATAAGAAGTTTATGTAATCGGTGTTTGTAATGTCGTAGACTAGACCTGGGTCCATTGCTAGCCCCAAATTTACATGTCCGGCACCGAAATCGTAAGGAGTTGAAGCTTTTCCAGTGGATTCTTCCGTCATTGGTTGGCGGCGGTTGTCGGTGATACTTGCGGTGGTCATCATGGCGGATCTTAACGCTGCTGGACTCCAATCTGGGTGAGCTGATTTCAACAGAGCGGCGGCTCCACTTACATGAGGACACGCCATTGATGTACCGGACAAGATGTTGAACTCTGTTTTTCGTGTATCGAAGTCTAAACCGGTTGGACCGACGGCGTCGGTCCAGGCGGCGAGAATGTTAACCCCTGGTGCGATTATGTCTGGTTTTAGAATTTCTGGGTTTAATCCGTTTGGCCCTCTTGCGGAAAACGAAGCCACTACTGGCGCCGGTTTGATTCCGATTATAGTGCCTTGGAAGGCGATGGTGGCGATGGGATTTGTAGAGGATGATGCGTAGGCTTTCATGGCATCGCCTTCGTCGGAACCGACAGCGCAGGCGGGGAGAAGATGGGCATCGCCGACGAGTCCCTCGCCGTTTGAGATTCCGTTTGCTAGAATCATTCCGACGCCGCCGGCTTTCTTCACGACCAAACCCTTAGCCACTCTGGGACTACTTCCCCTGTCGCAGATCACAATTTTTCCGGCCACAGCCTTAGGATCGAGGGAATTCTCCATACAGAGCGAAACAGAGAGCACTCCTGATTTTCCAGGGTAAACCAATGGATACATTGTACCGTTCAACGGCGCTCCAGCGTAGAGCGATACCCCGGAAATCTTCCGTCCGTTTCCCAGAGTCACCACCGCCGGGAAATTCCGGTCAATAGTACCTGCTCCAACGGTCGTAACCCACGGCGCCAAGTTCGTCACCGACATTCCATTGGGTCCATCATTCCCAGCCGAAGACGAAACGAAAACCCCCCTCGAAGCCGCGCCGTACGCTCCAATTGCAATTGGGTCAAGATAATACGGCGAGGAAACGCCATCGCCGCCTCCAATTGAGATCGAAATAACATCCACGCCGTCGTTAACCGCAGCATCAAACGCCGCGAGAATATCGGAATCAAAACAACCCGAATTTTTCCAACAAACCTTGTAAACCGCTAAACGCGCCTTCGGGGCCACACCCTTTGCTATTCCAGAAGCATAACCCTCCAAACTGGCCTGAAACGCGTGCCGTCCAGCCGCTGTCGACGCCGTATGAGTTCCATGGCCATCAGCGTCTCTGGGAGATCTGTACTCAATCGTGTCGTTTATCCCAATAATCGGACCGGCAGCGTTGGACCCTGCTTCATGACCCTTAGAGAAAAACCTCGCACCAACGATCTTCCTGTTACAGTTTTTAGCCGTGAACTTAGTTCCAGTCTCACAAACCCCTTTCCACCGGCGAGGAATCGGCCCCAAATTCACATCGGAGAAGCTTCGGCGTTCAGGGGAAATCCCAGTATCGAAAACCCCAATGATTACATCGGAACCGTAATCGGAATCAGACCAGAGACCACGCTGGTTTCGAAGACCGAGAAATTGAGGGGAACGAGTGGTGTGAAGCTGACGACGACGGTCCTCGAAAACGGCGAGGACGGAAGGGTGTTTTCCGATGGAATCGACTTGCTGTTGAGTTAAAGTTGCAGAGAATCCATGGAAGACGGTGTCGTAAACATGGAGGATTTTGGGGGATTCAGCAAACTCGGAAGTGTACCAGTGGTAATGGGTAGGAAAAACAGAGGGCTTAGAGAAACGGTCGACACGGAAGATGAAGGTCTTCAATGGCGAATCGGCTGAAACTGTAGAGTGAAGGGTTAAGAGAAGAAGGAAGAAGAAAGGGGAAAGAGAAGTGGAGAGAAAAGCGGCCATTAGAGAGTGGAGAGTGGAAAATGAGAGTGAATGTGCCGACAAAGGAGAATTGGGGGAAAATATAACCAAGAAGACTCTTTAATTCTCTTAAATTTTAATTTATTTAAATTTAAACGTGTCATTAAGAACGAAAAAACGGGGGATAATTTTAAATTGATAAAAAAAAAAATGGTTTTTTTTCTTGCTCATGTTTTTTGTATTTTTTTGTATTTTGAAGGGATGCATTTGATTTCTTAGCCAAATTTTAAATATAATAACAAATTTTTCAAAATTATCTTTTTTTTTTTAATTTTTAAAATTTGACTTTGATTTTGAAAATACTTATAAAATGTAGACAAACAACTATAGAAATTAATATATAAAAATGGTATCTATAGATTTAGAACTCGTTTGATAACGTTTTCGTTTTTCATTCTTATTTCTTGTTTTCCGTTCCTTCTTTTTTTTAGAACAAGAAATAGAACTATATTCTGTAACTATTTTTGTTTTCTATTTTTGAGGAAAAAATTAATAACAGAATTTTGTTTGATAACTACTTTGTTTCTTTTTTTTTAACAATATAATTTATAAAAAACTAGATGTCATAACTAAACATCGAAAAATTTTATATATATATATATATATGAAAAGTAAAACAATATATAAATCTAAATATCTGAGAATTTTAAATTCAAAATAAAAATAAAATATAAATATAAATATTGGAGAATTATTTTTTAAAATAGAAAACGTAAATGTCCAAAAAAAATTTGCTACAGGTGGGATTCGAAACCATGTCTGCCACCTAAATGACATACTTTGTTATGAGCGCCTGACACCAATACACCAAAAACTAAGAATGTTAACTGGTAGAAATAAAAATAAGAACAAAATAAAATTTGACTCATTTTTTAGAAACGCTTAAAATTTAAAGATAAAAAATAAGAATAGTTACCAAACAATTCTATTTATTAATAAATAAAAAATAAAAAATAAAAAATAGAAACATTATGAGACGGACCTTAATTTTTAAAACCCAAATAGTACCTTAATCATCAAATTTTAAATAATAAATGTTTTTTAAGATAGGTTTCAAAGTTGTAAATATTTTAATTATTATTTTAAATTTAAAAATAACATTTGAAAAAATAATTTCATTTTTTTTCCAATTTAAGATATCATATGATAATTTTTTTAAAAATAGCTTAAAAATTACCTTTAGACCTTTTAGACCTACTATCATAAATTTAGAACTTAAAATATATATATCTTATAGATTTAGAGGATGTTTTGGACAAGAAGTTGAGTTGTGAACTAAGTTATGAAGTTCAAGAGATGTCGTGCCCATTTTTTAAGATTTATAGACTTGAAAAATATATTTTTAAAATAATAATTATACTTTGGTAGAATATAACAATTTTTTAAAAATTATAAATATAAAATCATCTACCATAGATATATTCCAATTAGTATTAGACTAAGATATAAATTATTTTAAATTGTGCTATATATTTGCATCTACCTCTTTTTAAAATTCCAGACACTAAAAGACTCATATAAGTCACATATTCTTCCAAGCTGTGGGATCTAGAATATAATTTTGATATTTTTAATATAAAAATAGGAAAAGAAAATTGTGATTTTTATATTTATCGTCAAAGGAGATATGCTGAGTCAGCTTCTTTTGGTTGCGGGACCGGAGGAAAGTACAAATTAGATTGCTTAAAACGACGCCGTTTAGTCAAATATTATAATTATTATATCATATACCAAAATTCAAATGTGTGACAACAAATCATATTGGAAAAAGAAAATGAAAGGCAAAAGTTAAAGGAAATTGAAAGTAATGGTACGTAGAAATCGAGGGGTTGCTTTCATAAATTTTTAAAATGGGATGGTTATTTCAGAAATTATTGAAAAACAAGGAGTAGGAAAAAAGTAGAATAATTATATGCATTAGCTTGCGTGGATAATCATGATGGATAATCATAGCCGTTGGATCGTGGGGTTCACATAATCAAATTTTTTTAAAGAAAAAAAAAATCATCAGGTTGAATCGAATAACAACAACAGTGACAGGCTTTTTTTTCCCTTTTTATTTAATTATTTAGCTTAATAAGTTATGTATATCTTTTTGTGAAATCTTACTGACAATCATGAATTTATGTCATGAATTATTAATTAAATTTTTTAGTACAATTATTGATTAAATTGAATTATATATATACGGTAAATTCTATTTTAATGAGGGCTACTCTTCCTCCACTTTTACGGTAAGAAATCGGTAAAAATTGCAAAAATTTCCACTTTCATGTAATTATTAATGTAATGTAAAATTTTGTTTCGATGTTTACGTATGAGATTTGATGGAGGATGAATGATTAAATTTTTGTTAATTTCATTTTTTTTTTCGAGAAAAGTGACTTGGTTTATGCTTCACTTATAATAGATCATGATACAAAAATTAAATTAATAGGGAAATCTTCATTTTCTTTGTCCATCTCTTTATCAAATATCAATAAATTAAAAAAAAAAACGATGAACTCCCTAAATTTTAGGTTTAGTTTTTATTTGCTGTGGAGTTTCAAAATAATACACTTTTAACCTTTAAATTTGATTCTAAATTTTAAGGTTTACATTTTTACCATCAAAATTTTATTAAAACTCGTTTTCAATCTCTGGTGTTAATCTCTATTAGTCAATTTAAAATAATTACAAATTGAAATTTTAAATTTATTTTTAGTAGTGATAAAAACAATTGAACTTAATTAAATATAATTCTTTTAAATTAACTAATATGCACTAAAGTGAGAAATTAGAGAAAATCAGGTTAAAATGTATATATAGAAACCTAGGAACCATTTGAAACAAACACTTAAATCTCAAGGTAAAGTTGTAAATATTTTGAAATATAAGGACTAAATTGAAATTAAACTCAAAATTTAAGAATTAAAAGTGTAATTTTTTAAAACTTAGAAAATAGACCGAAATTAGGCTCAAAATCTGAGACAAAAATATATTATTTTCCTGTGAATCTTATACAATGTATTATTATTATTATTATTATTTAATGTAGAGACATGATTATTGGATGGGCCTTAGAGTAATGTACATAATTTAGGCATGATAATTGGTAGGTAGATTTGATTTAATGTGTGGTGGTGTTAGATTCATCATGCAAATTTAGCTTCAACAAACTGAGGTTAGTTGAATTATTTGTGTTCTCTACTTCTTAAATTAAATTCATTAATCTTGAGTTGCCCTTTAAATAACTCTAACCTTGGTTTTTGTCCCATCAATATCACATAAAACATGAATGACAATTTTTAATAGAAAAATACAGGACCCAAACAAAATGTACATTATTTAAAGAACAAATTATTTTGTGATTGTGTTTACTCCTTGTTTTTTTTTTCTTCAAATATGTGAATTTTTATCATGTTCGTGTTAAATCATATTTTGGAGATTAGTATATTGCTTGTACTATCAACAAGAGCGTAGCTTAATTGATATAGTACTTATATTATCAACTTTGAGGTATGAAGTTCACACCATTTTCTTAATTGAAATCTTAATATATAGATCATATTCTATATATTATTGTCATTAAATCAATCATATACTTTATAGATTTCAAATGTCTATTATTTTGCTTTAAGAAATTATAAGTTTGTGTGGTCCATAAGTTGACAAAGCAAAAGAATGAGCTACGAATATCTAAATTTTTATATCATAATTTGCTTTATGGATTTACAATTGATAAACTTAGTATACTCAAATTAGCTTTAACATATATATAAATTGAGTCCAGGTATGGTTTGTTTATTAGATTCAACACCTCTTTAATATTATATTCGACTACAATAGAGCGGAGGAAAATAGAGAAAAGAGATTCTTGAGACCCTCGATAACGACTTAAACTTCCAACATATTAATTGATCACAATTGAGAAAACTTTCAGGACCTAACACATATAAGAAATTCAAGAGAGTCACGAATTACCATTCACTCCCACCCCCTTCCACAATGCTTCACAAAGTTCCATTAAGCTCACGATCTTCCTTTAATTCAACCAGAAAGTTTCGGGACCTAACACATATAAGAAATTCAAGAGAGTCACGAAACATCGACATTCATTGATCTTCTTTTAATTCAACCAGAAAGACAACATGAGACTTGTCCCATTAAGCTCTCTACCTGAATAGTCTGTAAATTTCTAGGCCACACACGAGGAAAATCATCAAAGAACAGTTTTTAACTTTGAATTTTGTCTAGTGAGGCTATGACCTTCACTAAATTTTGACATTTATGTAAAGGCAATTACACTTATATCCCATGTAACCCTTTTTTAGTGAATAGATAATTCATTTTTTTCACTTACACGCACACACGCACACACACATTATAATAATACCCTTACGTTTTTTTTTTTTAAAAAAAAAAAACTTTCTATTATATGAATAGAAATCATCATTTTACTTCTTTATTTTCCCTCTTTTTTCTCCTCTCTCTTCTTCAATATCATATTATCACTCTTTTTGTTAACGGTTGATATTTGTTTATCTATAATAAATAAATAAATAATAAAATTGCACAATTAATAATGGAAGCACCAAGTAATTTTAGGACTTAAATGTTTCAACAAAGTTGTATGTTAATAGCCAAATACATTTTTTTATTTGAATATATGTATCGTTTTGACTTGTTTTCAATAGAGATTTTAATTTGAAAATTTTGAGGTTTGGTGGGATTTTATATATTAACTTCAAATTTTTGGTTTTCAATTGACATTATAGCTCATTTCTATACTAGTGTATAAAAATTAGAAAAGTAAGAGAAAAGTGATAATATTTACATGAAAAAAATGAGGATATCCATACAATTTTTTTAAAAGATTTTTTTTTCAAACTCAACAAAATTTCAAATAAAATTATCATCATATTAATGGTAAGAACATTCTTAAACTTTTTTTTCCTTTAAATTTTAGAACTAATTTTGCAATGAGGTATTAACGTTTTTAAGTTGTTCATATAAAGGTATGTTTGAACTTTTAATAAATTTAATGGTATTTTTTAAACGTTTGAAAGTTCAAAGTTATTTTTGAAAAAAAACTTGCTCGGTTTTCATCCAAAATTAATAATAGAGATATTATAAAACTTTTTTTTATATAATTTAAGGATATTTTTGAAACTTTTAAAAATACCACGAAATAAAATATTGAAAAACATTTTTTTATAATTTGGCCTTTTTTTTCAAATAGCCAATTTGGGGTGGGGTGGGGGGAATTCAAATGGAAAGCTTTAGCAAAAACTGATTTTGGAGAGTGGTGAACAAGCACGTGCAGGAAAAAGCGCGTGGCATAAAAAGCCGTGCATTTTGAATTTTGTCTTTGCCAAAAAGCAGGAACATAACTGAAGATTAGAGTAAAATCACATAGTTAAGATCCTGTGTTAGTGGTCACAGTTTCCTTTATCATGTTCCCTTTCATCCAACCGTACATTTTAACTGAACCCCATAGTCCATCCATGATTTGAGTTAATAGACGGTCGTGATCTAATATTGGATCCCACTACATAGTCCGTGGCAAGCATTGCTACCGTAAATACTTGTGTTTCGGTGGGTCCCACGCTCATTTAGATATTTTTAGATTTTTTTCCTCTCTTTTTTCGGGGGAGGGGGGGAAAGGCTGGAAAGTTGGTCAAATGTTTCCTCCGTGTTTGTCGCTAAGTCTGTTATTCAGATTAATTTCTTTTCACTGTAAATTTATGAGAAAGAGATTGTAATACTAAATTACTCAAATAAATAAAGGCAGCTCATTTATGAAGGAAAAAAAAAAAAGAAAGAAAAAAAAAGCAAAAAAAAAAAAAAGAGGATGTTTTTGAAGTAAAATGCCGACAAAATGGTTGTAAATTATATATTTGCCATTTTACACGTTGTTCTAATAGTAATTATTCGAAGATTGTTAACGGAGTTACAATAATATGTTTCTGTAAGAATTTTTTGGTATGGTTTATATTTTATTTGACAATTTAAATCGAACTGTGTTTATTTTAAATTGATTATTAAAACAATTTAAGTGCTAAAAAATATTAATTAAATATAAAGTTTCATCTAAAAAACAGTCTGGCAATAAGAGTAGTAGTTGATGTATGATTCTGATTATTTTTAGGTCTTTCAAATTTAATGGATTCAATAAATAGGTGTTCTTCATAGTCTAAACAGTGTAAATTTTGAAAAAAAACATTTTTATGTTTTAGTTGTATCTAGATTACGTAAATTATAGTATGTCAATTTATAAACTCAATTGTTTTTTAAAATAAAATATGTATTATGAAGTATATAATATTAGAGCTAGTTGCATAAATGAAATTGAAGCCCAAAATTATAGAATATGTAGTACAAAGATAAAATAATTGAATATATAGAACAAAAAAATGGTAAAAGACTAAAAAACCCACCCCTAGCCACCGCTTTGCTTGCTTCTTCCCCATTTTCTCAAATTGAAAGCTATCACAGATAGCTACTATCAGCGGTAGCTTTCAATTTGAGAAATATTAATACAATCTTAAAATATTAGGTTTTAATTTGCTATCAGTGTGACTATCATTGATACACTTTCATCAACTAGAATCAACCATAAAATATTAACAGTTAAGGCTATCAGTGGCTATCAATGATACACTTTTATAAGTAGTTATCAACATTGATAGAAAACTAATAACTTTGAAAGATTGAGTTATACCAATGGTGGAAAACAATTAGTGGCTATCACTGATAGACTTTCATAAATGACTAACAATTTTGAAAGATTAACATAGTAGCTATCACTAATAATTTTTTTATCGTGACTATCACTGATAGTATAGTCGCTATTACTGATAAACTTTCATCAATTAGAATCAACTTTAAAATATTAACACTTAAGGTCATCAGTGGTAGCTTCTATCACCGATAATGTGTTGGGTAGCTTCTATCGTCGATAACATGGTATCGGTGTTAGCTTATATCACTGGTAACATGCTATCAATGGTAGCTTATATCAATAATATCTACTAACCACCTTATTGTCCTTTCATTATCCTTTCCAAACATTCATACGGTCCCTTTTCTTTTTAATACCTCTCAAAGGCACTTCCGTAAAAGCAACAAACAGTCAAACCAAATCCTTATTCTTCATTTGATTTTGTAAACAAATATTACGGTACACAAATATTTCAATTTGTGCGCTTCATTTTGGACATATATGCCAAAGTTTATTTCTAATAGACATCATACTTTTAAAGTCCTATAAAAAGGGGGAAAAAAAAACTATTGGCCTATCTGATATCATTCACACTTCTCATTTTTTTAGAAATAAACTTGTTTAATAACTATTCTCGTTCCTTATTTCAAACTTTTAAGAAATGTTTCAAAAAATGGTGCAAATTTGTGGATTAGAAAAATAGTTTATTTCAAATCCATTTTCATTTGCTATTAAAAAAGAAAAAAAAATTGGAGAAAGGAAAGAAAATTTAAAAAAAAAGGAGGGGGAGGGAAGAAGCAAAAACTAGAGAAATAAAATAAAATTAAAAAATAAAAGTTAGAAAAAATTCAAAAGTTGACTAGTCAATACTTTCATATTTGCAAATATTTTAAAGAGATGATATATTTTTAGATTTTTTCCTTATTTTACTATTTATTACAAATATCCATAATATTATAAAATAATAACTACACAATACCTTTTTACATAAAACATGTTCATAAATTAATAAATAATAGTTTATAGCTAATTTGTTGAGGTTGATGCTCTAATCTCGTGGTTTTGTAGTTTGTAATTGTATTGTACAAACACTTAATTTATCTAATAAAATAAGAGATATTTTATTCGACATTTAGTTGTATTAACCCACAAAAATCAATAAACTAAGATCTATAGTTATCTTATGTAACTTAAACATGTATTTAAATACATATAGGTGGATCATATTTAAGTGATAACCTAAGAGGTCTGTAGTAGATGGATAAGATTGGGTATCTTATCCTAGTGATACTACGAATATAACCCGCTTTGTAGTTGTTACAATTGTTGTAAAGTGCTACAAATGATCTGAACCTAATCATTCATGTGGAGACATATGAGCGGGAGTATTCTATACAAAGAATTTGTATACGACTGGATCACGAAATGAATAGTCGCTCTCTATAACACCGTTGTTAATAGAGACTTACATTTCATCAAGATGACTGTAAGTGACTTGAACTAAATCTAAGGGGGTTGTAAACTCCTGCCTATGAAGGTGGTATTTTGATTTGTATGGATGAGAGTGGCTAGTTTCGTCAACTCAATATGCTTATCATTTTGGAATTCATCTGATTGGGAAGCTAAGAATGCATTTTCACAAAAAGAAATTTATTCATTCTTTATTCTTAGGGTAAGTAGAGAAATTGTCCATTGAGATTGATTTTAGGGCTTGAACAATGTGGCGTCACACCCTCTCCTGGCCCGAGAGGGGTTTGGTTATAGTTGGACTATAACTTATTGTTCATTAGAGAGATCAGTGGTACTTGAGAAGTTAGATATAACTACATGGGCAGCCCAACTGTATTTACGAGCAATTTGTGAAGGGTCAACGCACTATTAATTGGTTATATTCAATAGACACGGAAATATATCTATAGTGCGAAAAGTGCAGCTGTCAGTCTTTAGTGGAGTGACTAATAGTTAATGGAAGTTGATTAATTTAATTAAAGAGTTTGATTAATTAATCAAGTACAATTGGAGTTTCAATTTATAGGTCCATAAGGTCTACACGTTAGCTCAATAGAGATTAATGAGAATTGAATTAATCTTTGAATTAATTTGATTTGTTTAAATTAATAAAGGGAGTTGATTATAAAATTAAAATTAATTATACGAGATGTAAACATTATAATGTATTAATATAAAATTTTATTTGAGAGAAAAATATTTGAATATGATTCAAATATTAATATGAATTTGATTCGTATTTAATACTATAGGTTAATTGAGAAAATATTAAATTATAGGTTATATTATGTGTAACATAATATAAATTATAGATTATATGTTATATATAATAGATATAACAAATGGTCATATATAATATATATATTAAATATTTTAATTTAATAATTCAATTATTAGGGAGGGAGTTATTTGATAACTTCCCTCCCATTATTGTTTCATTTAAATGTATGGAAGTGGAAATGCAAAAGAGATGAAATATGGATATTCTTCTTGCATTTAAAAGGACACAAATTAAAACACCAAGTTAGCGGTGTTATTTCTATTATCTACTCTCTCTCAAATATTAATCATCATCTCATTCCAAAATTAATCTTAAAAACCACAAATTCTCAACGATTCTCAACCCAGAGAATAAGAGGCTTCCGAGTGGTGGTATTCGATTGATTGAGAATTTGTTGCTGTGATTCCGTGATCGAAGTTTTTGTTGTGTTCGAGATTCAGAGAGGAATCGTGAAGAGTTTAGTCTTCAAGGCCATATGATCCTTAGATCTCTTCTTTCTCTTTAATTTCTATACAAAAGCATGCTCATTAGATTATGTATATCTTGTTTCGTCCTCTATATTTTCTGTATGTTCTGTAAAATTAGATTTGGGACACGATTGCTTCCGCAACGGGTATTCGCGTATCCTTTCATAATTAACCTATCATTTAGTGGATAACCACAACTTGTTTTATGATTGTAAATATAGTATCAAACACATTTAAAATAATTGTTTAAATTATAATCTAATTTTGGGATTTGCTACCAAATAAATATTTAAAAAAATAGGAAAATTCTAAAAATATTTTTTTATATTTAAAAAACCTCTTTGAAAATATGAAATACAATTGTGTCTTTATTCAATCAATTGTTATCAAATTCCTTATCTTAATTTCTTCCGGATGGGATCTCAACAAATATATCAATTATATTATAAAACTATTTAAAACATTCTAATATTTAATATAGTTACTTATTGAAGAATCAAAATTTAATGTAATTAAGAATCAACATTTAATGTAATTACTATATCCATTTTTATTATCAATTTACTTGATTTGAAATCTAAAAAAAAAAAAAAGAAAAAAAAAAAGAGAATAATTTGATCTTGAATATGGATGGATTTTCTATTGTTTAAGAGATTTTATTTAAAGTTAATCAAAGTATAGTCCAAGATGCGCAAGTCTATATCTTAGAATTTCAATACGTGCTTAACGTAATTTTTTAGTTCATGGAAGGTCTCAGCTGCAAAAAGAAAAAAAAGAGAGAAATTTGGACCCTATTAGGTACTTACCACAATACCTAAGTCGATGAGAGGCTTTGATTGTAAGAGTTTTAGAGAAAATTTCGTCTTACTCATTAGTCATGGTGATGTATATATAAGTCACTCGACTTAGGATTTTTTTTTTTTTTTTTCCTCTCTTTGGATTTGGACCCTCAATTATCTAATATTTCCTTAATTTTGGGTATCGGATTGTGCAACGCACACACATGAGTCAAATTGACCACCCTCGTCAAGGTTGAGGGTGACCTTTAGAGGCCTTGGCTCGTGACTTAGCCCAAGGTCTATTTGAGCCTTGACTCGAGTATTTCAATTAATCTACTCATAATAATATCTCAAAATAAAGTAGTCCAACTAGAAAAAAAAAAGTGTAATAAATTTTTTAAAAGTTCAATTTTATGTTTTACTAGGAAAGAGGACATCTCTCGTGTCCAATCACAAATCAAAATGGGCCAATAGAAGCAATGCACAAAATCATGTCGATCCTTTTTGGGCCTCCTTGAGGGGCCCAGAATTAAATTGCAGCCTCGGAAAATTTCATCAAAATTGCTATTACTTCAAGGAAAAAAGCCATAGTTATATATATATATAAATCTTATTTTTTATTTCTAAAATATAACTTTATAGATTTAGAGGATGGATTATTCGACTTATATGGAAGGTTATTAATAACCAAAAAGATAAGCTAAAAGTTAAAGTAAATATAGTTCAACTGGCATCATTTTAATATAATAATACGTGCACATGTTTCAAATGGAGTATAGCATAACCCAATTAATTTAGATTATAGACACTGAACTAAAAAGATTAGAGTTTCGAACATCTTAATCCATACATATTATTTAATTCTTAAAGAAAAAATACATCCATCGTTCAATCAATGATTAAAATATCGATGTCAATCATGATATCGCAATTATAATTTTAAGGAATAACATCAATACCAATAGATAGTGTTCTAAATAAAGAAATTTATAAAATTTATTTAAATTAATAATTGAATTGTTTTTACTTCAAAACTATGTTATAAATCTTATTATTAGTATTTATAAATTGAGATTAATAAATGATAATTCTATTTGTTTTATATATATTTTTATAAATGATATCGAAGATATCAATTAATCTTTAATATTGATATCAAATCTTAAATTTAAGGATATATTAATATATTGATAAATATTTTAATCAATCAACAAATAAAATCGTATATTCTATTCTCAATTTGCTCATGTAATATCCTAATTGGGAAAAAAAAGTTATATTATTAGATTGACTGGATAAGTATTATAGTTTTTCAACAAAATTCTTAATAATTACAAAGTGTTATGTATTACTTTGAGAGAGTTATTATTCTCGAGACATTTTTCTTGAGTTATGTGCGCATCTTGGGATTAATTTCATAAACACCTAGCGTAGATATGGCAAACAAATAAAGTAGTCCTATGTTCGGATCTGACAATACCATACCATAATCAAAAGGTACAACGGCCCGAGCAATTTTAATTTGTTTATGTCTTGACCTCATACTATGATTTTCTTTTAAGTAATCTAATACCTTTGCAGTAGGGGTGGTCATTCAAATCGCAAAAAATCGAACCGTTTCTAAAAACCGAATCGAAAACTCAGTAAAACCGAAAAATGCGGTTCGATTCGATTTGAAGAAATTTTGAAACCAAATTAATTCGGTTTGATTCGGTTTGACTTTCGAAATCCGAATTTGAAACAACCGTTTTTAACTAATATATATATATATATATATATATATACACTTGTTTATTTATTTATATATTTAAAAAAAGGAGTAAAATCGAATTTAAAACTGAACCGAATCGAACCATTTTTAATTAAAAAAGAGTATAACATGAATTTTTTAAAAATGCCAAAACCGAATTTGAAACCGAACCAAACCACATATATGCGGTTCGGTTTGAACCAATAAATCTATTCGGTTCGATTTTACATTTTAAAAAATTCGATTCGGTTTGGTTTGACTACCAAACCGAACCGTTTCCATCCCTACTTTATAGAAAAAATTGAACGAAAAGTTATTTTAACCTTAATAATATCAAATCGAACACATTAACAGTCTATAATCCCAAAATTAACCCTAAAAAGAAACCATGGATGATGAATGCAATGTTATATGTTATATATATATTTATCTTCCCTATTTTCTTGCAGTTGAAAAAGAAGTAAACCATCACTTTTCTTCTTCCAAAACCTCAACACATTTATGTTCCTAAGTCATTGTCCGTGATTACCCACCATGCAATAATAGCTCATATGGTCACAAAATAAAGCATACTAATATTTTGAGATCGACTTTATTTATTTTCTCAAAAAGGCTTCCAATTAATCATCATTTCATGCGTCATCATATTCCAACTCCTATCACAAACAAACAAATCGTAATGTAAATAATATTATATGAATTGATTTTTTAAATTAAAATCTCAAGAGTATGTTGGATGATGTATCATAATTGTATTATTGATCTTATAGGCTACATATAGATTTAAAGTTCATATACAATAATATTCTCACTTTCATTAATCATATAAATTCCTAAAAATTCGTTACTTTTCCAATCCTAAAGTCCCAATATATATTAAAATAGGAGTAAAATTCACTTTCATAAATCTTATAATTCTTTTACAACATCAACATAAAGGTTATAAATTGATAATTTGATTATACTGTAGGAACACTGATGAAGTATATAAACAATATTGATTTTAAGAATTTTTAACTTATTTTTAAAAGTGGGAAATGTATATTTCTTTTGATGACTTTCTAAATTCTCGCATGATAGATAACAATTTGGTACTTTTTGAGTGTATTTTCAAAATTCATGCCAAATTTTTAAAGAAAAATTTCTTATAGACTTCTATCCGCGTCTATCAACGATATACATGCATTAGTTTCTATCATTAATAGACACTGATAATCTTCTATTAGCCTCTATCAATGAAGATTAAAATTTTACTATTTTGTGTAAATAATTTCCCTTATTTTTCTATTTATGAAAATCTCCCATTTTTAAAACTAAAAAAATAAAAACAAGTTTTTTATTTTTAAAGTTTGACTAAAAATTCAAGTATTCATGGAAACATAATAAAAAAGGGTCATTATTTTAAATGACAAAACTGTTGAAAATATTTTTAGATATAGCAAAACATCTATCAATGAATGATGATGATAGACATTGGTGTCTATTATCAATAGACAATAAAATTTTGTTATATTTGAAAAAAATTTCAGCAGTTAAAAACAACCCTAATAAAAATATAAGAAATTAAAAAAAAAAAACACAAATTTAAAAATGAAAAATAAAGTGATCATGAAACATGACCCAAAAAGTTATTAAATGAGGCATAAATTTATAAATTGAAGCTTGTCATGAAGTTCTACAAAATCATAAAGCTTTAAAACCATGATAATAGAAGCTTGAGATAAAAGTGTATGTTTATAATTTATCTAAACCTACAATAATGATTAAATAATTGGAGAAAGTGTGTAAATGAAGAAATGGTGTCTGATAAAATCAAATGTGAAGAGGGTTAGTATGTGAGAAAGCAAAAGGATAATAATAATAATAATAAAAAGAAACATATATGAATTACAATTTATAAGATTAAAATTACACACTACATAAATTATCAGCTCTCCTTTTCCAAATTAAACCCAATACAATAAAGAAAAGGGGCTTTAATTCTCATCAACATTAGATCAACACATTACATTTTCCTTTTCATTCCCTTTTACTTACATTAGTCCCCAAAATCTTAAAGAAAATTTTTAAAAAGATGAACAAACCAAGAAGGAAAAATCAGATAAACATAGTTGAAAGTGGTCATTCATTATTAAAAATCCAAAGTAAAAGATGCCTAAAGATTGATTAGCTTTATTTATTTATTTATTTATTTTGCTCTGTCCTTGATCACATCCATCCCCATCTCGGTTGGATCGGTTGCTTGAACTTCATAATGAATTCCTTCCAGTACTCTCCTCAGCCCATCCTTTGATGTTGCGTATAGAATTTTTGCTCTGATTCTTGATTCCGTGGGCGACCTGTATCAAATCAACCCATCGGTTTCTGTTTCATTTCCATTTTCACATTCAGATCCGTTCAATTTACAGAATTCGATTCAAATTATCAGTTAGGGTTTCCCTAAAGAAATTCGAATTCCGATTACGATCAGACAGAGACTATGGATTTGAGGAAATTTTATAGCGAGATTCAAGATGCGATCGAGGAAAAACAGAAAAGAATCGAGGAAGATACCAGGCGATGAAGAAGATCTTGCTCTTTCTGCAATTATCAACAGTAACGAAATCGAAATCGAAGACCGCGTAACGACAATCGTCGTTTGGTAATGAAGCGGTGAGATCATCGTAGCTTTCGGCCGGACCGCCGACCTTGTCGACGGTGACTAATCTGGACCCTTCATCGATCTTAAACACAATATACCTATGAACCTTCTTCCATTTCATCTCCATGAACGAATTCTTGCACTCATCACTCACCCACATTCCAGTGGTTGCCTGAGATTCGGCGTCAAGAAATGGAATCAGAATCAAGAAAGAAGCAAACAGAGGAGATCGTAAGAGAGAATTGAAGAAATTAGTTACCATCTTGAAAGCCATCGCCATTGTTAGGTCTCTCGTCGGGAACTGTCTCTGAAAACTTTGAGCTCTGAAAATGGAGTACCGTGAGTGAGTGAGAGTGAACTCAGTTGGGGCTTTATATAAACATCACCTTACCAAAATGCCCTTATCAATTCCACATAATTACGCTTTTTTTTTTCTTCATTTAGTTCCTATATTCTCAAAATTAGTACTTAAAAAGTTTTAATATTTTGAAATTTTAACAATTTAGTTCTTATTATAAAAATTCTCTTCAAAATTAACTTTCAACTTTATTATGTAATGACACGTTCTTTATAGTTTATTAAAAAAAAAGTAATTCTCAATAAGTTTATATGTGTATAAAATTTTATTAAATTCTAATAATATTTTTTTATAGTAAGCACTAAATTATTATTTATTAAAGTTTAATGACTAAATTGTTATAATTTTAAAAGTATAAAGACTAAATTATTATCAGTTAAAATTTATAGACTAAACTATTGTTTGAATGAAAGTTTAGGGACCAAAAACGATTTCTAACCTAATATGTTAGATGTATATTTCTACAAAGATTGTAAAATAAAAAAAAATGAATAGATATTTTTTACATATTAAACAAGTTAAGTGATGTTTTGTTAATTCGTTTTTATGTTATATTGTTATTTTTTTATAATATAATGAAGATGTTATTTATGTATTATATTGATGTTAAACCATGGACTATGAAAATATGCATCGATGAAAATTTTATGCCATGACCACAAGTATAATTCTTTTTTTCTTAAAAAAAAAAATCACCACCATACCATCATTAAATATTGAATATTAAGCTTTAGGTCTTATTTTAGTCTTGAATTTCCACGTTTAATCTATTTGGATCCCTAAATATTTAAAATGACTATTTTGGTTTTCAATTTGATTTCTAAATTTTTAGAATGTCTATTTCAGTTTCTCACTTTTTTAAAAAAATGTAAACATTGAAAAAAAAATGAATATTTTTATTTTAATTTTAACAAAATAATGACATGTTTTGATTTGTGTATTAACATGTTAATATGAGTGTGATTTCAAGCGAGATAAAAATTAGGGCAAGTAAATTTAAGGTACAAAAGTAACATAGTAAGTGTACCAAAATTATTGTATTTTTTTTTTTAAAAATAATTAGAGACTAAAGTAGATGTTTTGAAAATTTAAGAACCGAAATAAAGTAGGTTTGAATTTTGATAATAAAAAACGAATGCTTTTGAAAATTTTGTGGCTAAAATAAAACAAAATTTATACATTAGGGACTATCTAAGCTTAAATAATATAGAAAGTATGATAATATCTCTTTTGCAAATATTGTACTTAATCATTGTTGGATAAAATATCAATAATTATGGAATTTCATTCAATAAATTATTATATTATCTAAATAAAATATGGAGTTGGTTTTTTTCCCCCTTAATGTGGAGAATAGAACGATTAGTTGTAAAATAAATTATATCCACAAGTATTACTCCATAGATACATATATACTTTTATAATGATTGTAAATTAATAATTTGATTATATATTCAAATGAAAATTGTACATTATGATTTAGTCAATTATGTCTCAAACTAGGGGACATGCTTTAAAGCTATCATTGTACTAAAAATTCTATACTCGAGAAGGGGTGAAAATCTCAAAAAGGCTAGTCTAGGAAACTGTTTTAGAAAAAGTTTTGTTTGTTTATTTATTTATTTTAATGTTACTTGATTTTAGTTACATAATTTGTAGAAGTCAATTTCATTGTGCAAATTAAGTATTGCCTATAGATTTATATTTTCTAAAGTACAAATTTTGTTTTGTTTTTTTTTTTTTTGTTTTTTTAAAGCTAACTCTTCCAAATAAAAAATGCTTTTGAAAGTTTGTTGTTCGTCAAATTTTATTTTAAAAAATAAAATTGTTAGTTAAAGGACCTTTTTTAAATATAAAAAATATTTAAAAAGTTTCAAAAGTGTGCATTTGGAATTTTTTTTCTATAAAGTGTAAACAATTTGGGATTTTTCTATTTATAAGAAATTTCTCTATAAAATGCCCTTGAACTTTATAGTAGGTTTCAATTAGGGAAATTCTCAAAATAGAAAAATAAGGGAAACTATTTATACAAAATAGCAAAATGTAACCATCTTTCTCCTTCTTCTCCTTCTCCTTCTTTTTTGGTTTGATCTCGGTCTCCCTTTCTAACCCACATACTCTAACATCCAGTAGTCATCGCACTCATGCCCAACCATCAATCCACCGTCGTTTGGGTCTACATCACAGATCTGGTTGTACATTGCTGCCAATGAGCTAATTTTTCTCTCTCTACCTGATTCACTCTCTCTCTTTTTCTAACCCTTAAATTCGTGCAACCCAATCGTCGCTGCTGTCTTGTCTGCCAGCGCTAGAGTTCCCCAGATTTTTGGCTATTATAGATAAGATTTTGGGCATTTTGGGTTAGTTTTGTTTGGTTCTTGAACACCCATCAAGTTTTAGTGTTAAAATTGTTTTACCCATGAAGTTGAATGTTAAATTTGAGTTTTGTTGCTTTTAAATAATTGTGATAGACATTGTTATCAATGTTTATCGCATATAGCGCTGATAAAAGTCTATCAGCGTCTATCATTGTCTATCAATGATATAAACTGATAGAAATCTATCATAGATAGAGGCTGATAGAAGTCTATCATTGATACTACTGGTTATAGAAACTAATACAAGTCTATCACTGGTAGACATTGATAGAAGTCTATTAGTCGTTTTTTTTTTGCTATTTCTATAAATAATTTGACATTTTTTCTATATGTGAAAATTTTCCTTTCATTTGTACTTTTAGACTTTGAAATGTTACATCATTGCCTTAAATCTTGGAGTTTATTTATTTGTCTTTAAAAAAATATCATTTGAGAGTATTTTTCATTAAAGTGAAATGAAACATTGTTTGGGCTAATGTTTTAAAATTGAAGGGAATAATGTGATATTATTTATGTAAAATGACATGACAGTTAAAATGTAAAAATTAATTATATAAATGCTTTAATGATATTTTTAGATGAAATAAATGGTAACAAAGATATGAATATTTTTTGAAAATTGTCCAAAAGAGCCATTTCTAATTTTCACATTACAAAAATAGCACACTTTTTGAAAACTCGTTAAAAGAGTTTATCTCAAGCCTTCTCGAGCGAGATCGGCCCCGGGATTAAATTTGAAACATTAAAAATTCAAACTATCCAACCTGTTGAAAGGACAAAAATACCATTGCTTAAATAAACCCTTCATATAAACGAAAACCATTTCAACTTCTCACTTTGCCCGAGATCTCCCTGTATTTGCTTTGAAATTTCCTTGTCTCCACGGTTATTTGCATCCTTAAGCTTAATTATTGTAGAGGTATTCTACTATTTCCTTCGTTTTGTCTACGGTTTCAACTTATATCAGTGTTTGGTTAGGGTTTTAGTGTCTATCTAAGATATATGTGAAATATGGGTTGTATTTTTTTCTTTGAATATTTGGGCCATTTTTTTGTGTATCTTGTCTGTATGTAATGATTTTCTGGATACTTCATCCTATCTCAAGTGAAATATATTTGCATCTCGACCGAGATTAGATGAAGTAGTCCCAAGATCTATTGAATGTGTCCCGAATTGGGTGGGCTATTGAGTTTTAGAATTTTGTATATGATCTCGTGGTAAATGTGGCCCGAGATCGGCCCTGAGATCTTGTACAAAATTTGACAAAAAACCTTAATCTTGTGGCACGCCAGTGTAAATGGCTCGAGTTCTTCATAATTAGCATATGATTTCGGACGAGTTTTACCTCGAGATTTAAGGCATATTCCAAATATAATACTTTTGGTTTTACCTAATTAAGGCATAGCCCAGGGTTGTATGATGAGATTAAGAGAGGCACTAGCCCTTTGGACGTGAAAACACTTGGGGTGAAGGATGATACAATTATGAGATACGTACAAAGGGAACAACTAGATCATAACACACCCTGGAAGAAAGTTGACAATGTTTACATTCCACACAACATTGGTGGGTGCCATTAGGTGCTTTTGGTGACCAACATGGTCGTCAGACAGGTACTCGTATGGGACTCCTTGATCACACTGAAATTCGATGTCGGAGCTGGATAACATGCGGATGGTACTTCCAGCTCTACTGGATAGAGTTTAGATCTTAGCGTCAAAGTCGAACCTGAATGCAACACCGTGGAGAGTGTATTGAATGAAGACTGCACCACAATAGTCTACGAAGGGTGACTGTGGGATATTTTGTACAAAATTCTTTGAATACGATGTAACTCAGATCCCCTTAGATACACTTAGGTAGGATAACATTCCCTTGTTTCAGCGTCAATTGATTATACAGTTATAGGCTAACAGAACCTTCTTTTAAAATTTTATGCAACTATTTTTAGTAAAATATGATATTCTTGCATTTTTTTTAACACAACTTCATGCACAATGTCATATAACCTTGGGTTAAAAGTTGTCTGAGATCCAACGAAATCTAAAGACTATTTGCATTTTGTATTAATCTCGGGATACATGTTGTCCTAGATCCAGCAAAATCTAAAGACTATTTACATTCAGTATTAAATCTCGGGGTACATGTTGCTTGAGATGGCCCGGGATCTATTTGCATTTTCATTATGTATTAAATCTCGGAGTACATCTTGCCCGAGATCCAACGAGATCTAAAGACTATTTGCATTATGTATTAAATCTTGGGATACATGTTACCCGAGATCTAAAGACTATTTGCAGTCTGTATTAAATCTTGGGGTACATGTTGCCTGAGATGTCCTGAGATCTAAAGACTATTTGCATTCTGTATTAAATCTCGGGGTACATGTTGTATTTAGGAATAAAATCAAGGTGAAATGAAAAAAAAGGAACATTTTGGGCCATTTGAACTGGAAATGACGGTGTCGTACTTCTAGATTTATGGACTACTACCAGTAACTTTGACACTAAAAGGGCCATTTGAGACATATCATCACCGGTTAAGAAAAAATAAAAATCTTCTTGATTACTGATCACAAAGGTAGATACAATCTATCAAACCCTTCCCCATATTACCCTCTTAATTCAAAAGAGAGATGTGAAGACAGCATTTGCCAATCCTCTTATGACAATTACTATCAATATACTTATGAAACCTGTATCCTTAGCACCTGTTAAACTTGATTGGTAATTTATAATTCTCTAGAACTCAATACACAATTCTAGCAACCATTTTAAACATATAGTTTATTGCTAATAAGAAATATCAACATAAAAATACATGACAAATTTTGAAGCCAAACTTATATACAACATAAACTTCACTCTATTCTCCCCTTAACATGTATATAAAACTTAAACGGAATGTTATTAGCCACCTAAACTGCAATCTTCCTGAGGGTTTGAGGAGTGACTGACTGGCAGAACCACTAGGCCTCGGGACATCGACCGCTACTTAGGGAGAAAAGATTTTTAAAGAGTGAGTTGGAAAGCCTAGTGAATGACTATCTTATGTAAAACATACTTTAAATCATAAATAACATAAATATGCCTACCAAGGAAAACATTTATAAAATCATAATCAGGGTTTTGGAAATGGAACTGAAATCGTAAAACACATCATTTAAAACCTTGTAATAAAACTTACTAATTGAAGGAACTCTTAACGAAGAGTATCCATGAGCACATTCGGATCTTTCCTATTTCATTGTGATCGAAATACCACACACACATTCTAATAAATAGTTATGCAATTTAACCCTAATTAATGACATGCTTTGATAAATAAAATACAAGGGATTGAGTTCACATACTAGTTGAAGACTCTCTTCACTTCAAACTCAACGCAGTGGAAGTAACCTCTACGTTCTTTATCGCCCAACAAAACAGTCGGCTACGGCAGCACGATCATCTACATGAATAGCAGCAACACGAACAAGCACGAGCAAGCAGGAGTGGAGACGACACCACCACTTAGAGCCCTTGGTATTCTCGGAGCGAGAATCCAAAGCTTGGTCTTTGTTGAATTTGGTAGAAGAAAGAGGGATGGGCTGATTGTGTAGAATGATAAGCAAGTGGGAGAGAAGGCTATCGTATAACGGATGCTTATCGTTTAGAGAAAGCTACACGATCGTGTAGGTTTTACTAAGCGATTGTCTAGTAATAGGTAAACGATTGTTTAGAAAATACGACACGCCAGGCGATCGTTTAGAAAAGCTAAGCGATCGTTTAGACGCGAGGTGTGCGATCGTTTAAGCGATGGGGCTCCATCGTTTAGGCTCTCAGCTAAGCGATCAAAATGTTTTCACACCTTTTGCGATTTTTACGAACTCTTTGCAATGAAACAAATTTTCATTTTATTCTTCAGTTATAATAACCGATAAGGATTCTCCCACTAACGCACGATTGAGGAGACGTTCTCGGCCAATTATCACATAATTAACCAATTTAATTAATAAATGAATATAATCATATTATATTCTTATCCTATAGTTTGATATCATATATCTACTATAGTAATTTCTCTTCCACTTGATATAAATCATATTTATATCTAATTTCCTCCAAAATAATGTATTTTATACATTTAGTCAATTATATCATATATAACTAACCAGTTCAATTATATCATATATAATCAAACCCCCTCTTGTCAATTTGAACATTTCAAACTAACCCAAAAATCAATTCTCGATGTTATCCAAGCTACCTAGGGAACTTTATGAACCTGTGGCTCGAAGCTCCAACGATACGTGAATAGCTGACTAAACTCTTTAGCCACGAGATCCACCATCCATTAACTGCTAGACATTCCACTAAAGACCAATAGCTGAACTCTTTTTACCACAGATATATTTCTGTGTTCATCGGATATAACCAATCATGAGTACGATGACCCTTCATAGATGCTCGTAAGTACAGTTGGGCCAATTTACCGTTTTTCCCCTGTAGTTACATCTCACTCCTTAAGTACCACTGATTCCTCTAATGAACAATACAACATAGTCCAACTATGTGTGAACACCTCTCGGGCTAAGAGAAGGTGTGTGGCGCCACATCGTTCAAACCCTGGAATTAGCCCTTAAAGGAGTTATCTATCTACTTGCCCCTGTCTTGAAGAAGGAGTGAATTCCATCTTGTGTAGCTGAGTTTCCAGCTCCCAAATCAGACGAATCCCTAAAATGGTAGGTTTGAATCGGAGACCTGGCCACTCGCACCCATACAAATCAAAGATTCGCCCTCAATGGCAGAAGTTCCCAACTCACTCAGGATTGAGGTCATGTTACCTATGATCATCCTAGTGAAGTGAAGTCTCTGTCATGATCGGTGTTATATAACGAGACATTAATACTTCATGGTCAGGTCTTATACAAACTCTTTGTATAGGATGCCCCCGCTCGCATGTCCCCTACACGAATGATCAAGATCAGACCATCTGTGATAAGTCACAACTTTTGTGACCATTCCACAAAGTGGGCAGCATCCGTAGCATTACCAGGATAAGGTTTCTCTCCTATATCCATATACTACAGACCATTTTGGATATCACTCAAGACATGATCCACTTATATATCACCATATACATGCTTAAGTTACATATGGATAACCAGGAATTTTATGTTTATTGGTTTGTGGTAAAGAAAATTAAAAAAAATAACTGAGTAAAATCAAGATGTGAAGTAAATATCATATATTATACAACACAAGCGTTCGTACAAACTATTTACGAACCACAAGACACGAGACTTTAGGGCATCAACCCCAACACTAACATCATTATGAAAAATTCCACTACTTTATTGCCTGAACATATGGGAGACCCTTTTGCTCAATCCCTAATTACTTTAGTTGAGAGAGAACCATTTTGCTTGATTTCATCAACGTCGAAAACATAGTCATACATGCACGCAGAGCTGAATTGAGTCTTGACCACCTTACCATACCTTCGATGTCAAGGTTCCCTAACATCATTGAAACCTGGGTACCTTACCATACCTTCGGTACCAACAAAGGAGTAAGGTTTGTACAAGGCACAAACATTTAAGCATTTAAGACAATACACAGAATATATATATTGGAAATAACCATACCTCATGGTTTCATATCATCGTATAGTGCCTTGTAAAACATGGAGTATGCATATTTCAATTTCATCATGGATAAAACATGGCGTAGGCTACTGGAAAACGCATACTAAACTCTTAAATAATTTCATCATTTAAAAACATAGATCATGCGATCAATATTCATTTTAAGGCATGTGTTGGAGAAAATCGTAATATAATAACTTAATATAAAATGCTTATGTGTTGGAAATTAATCATAAACTTACGTTAGAAAGTATTTATTAAACTTGTCACTCATCGTCTTAAACTATTTATCCAGAGGTTGTATGCCTTTCTTATTTGTGTTTGCCTTCGAAAGGAAAGGTCCCTTGGTCAGTATATTTAGTTCTCTTTTTAACTTAACGCATAGCTTAACTTTATCACGTACTAATGGTTATAGCATCATATTTTCAACACAACAAAAACCTGTTGGGGTTAGTGCCCTAAATCTCGTAGGGTTCTATAGTTTGTAATTGTATTGTACAAATATTTTATTTATCTAATAAAATTTGTGATGTTTTATTTAACATTTAGTTGCATTAATCCTCAAACCAATAAACTAACATCCAAGTTTATTTTGTAGCTTAAACATGTATGTAGAGACATATGGGTGGATCATATTTAAGTGATAACGTAAATGGTCTGTAGTAGATGGATAAGACTGAATACCTTATCCTGGTGACACTACGAGTACGACCCACTTTGTAGATGTTACAATTGTTGTAAAGTGCTACAAGTGATCTGATTCTGATCATTCATGTGGAGACATGTGAGCGGGGGTATTCTTACAAAGGAGTTTATATAAGACTGGACCACGAAATGTTTAGTCTTATTACATAACACCATTCATAATAGAGACTTACATTTCACCAGGATGACCATAGGTAACATGACCTAATCCTGAGTGAGTTGTGAACTTTTGTCTATAAAGGGGGTCCTTTGATTTGTATGGGTGAGAATGGCTAGATCGTCGACTCAATAAGCCTACCATTTTGGGGATTCGTTTGATTGGGGAGTTGGGAACATAGCTACACAAGAAGAAATTCACTCATTCCTCAACGTCGGGGTAAGTAGATAAATTGTTCCCTTAAAGACTGATTCTGGGGCTTGAATAATGTGGCGTCTCACTCTTTCCTGGCTCGAGAGAGGTTCTGGTCATAGTTGGACTATGATTTATTATTTATTAAAGGGATTAGTAGTACGTAAGGAGTTAGGTGTAACTATAAGGGCAAAACATTAATTTTGGCCAAACTGTATTTATGAGCAACTTGTGAAGGGTCATCGTACCGTTGATTGGTTATATCCAATGGATACAGAAAAATATCTATAGTGCAAATAGTGTAGCTGTCGGTCTTTAGTGGAGTGCTTGACAGTTCACGGATGATGAATAATTTAATTATTCACGTACCGTTGGAGCTTCAAGCTACAGGTCTATAAGGTCCCCTCTGTAGCTCAACGAGAATTAATGAGAATCAATTTTTGGATTAATTTGAATTGTTCAAATTAATTGTTCAAATTAATTATATTATATAATTAATTTAATCTAATTATATATCATATACTTACTATAATATATTTGATACATTATAATATAAAGTTTATTTGAGAGAAAATAAATATTTGAATATGATTCAAATATTAATTATGTTAATTGGATTCATATAATTAAATTTAATATAAATGTAACTTATATTAAAAGCCATTGGTGAGAGAGAATTAAAACTATAAGTTATATTGTATTTAATACAATATAGATGTTCGGATTGGTATCCTAATTCTCCCGGAGTCTCGCAGTTTGTAAATTGTACACATTATTATGAATAAAATAAGAGTTATTTTATTTGGCATTTACTCATATCCAATAAACAAACCTTCATGGTTATTGTATGTAAACTTAAGCATGTATATGAGATATACAAGTGGATCATGCCTTAAGTGATAACTAAAAAGGTCTGTAGTATAAGGATTAAGGAGGGATACCTGATCCTGGTGACACTATGGATACGACCCGCTTTGTAGAGGTTTGTAAGTGTTGTGAACTACTATAGATGGTAGATCCTGACCATTCATGTGGAGACATGCCTAACTTTTTGGGGATTGTTTGACTTGGGAGATGACTAGTCTCTTTACTTGAGACTCACATCTCACCTTAACGACCATAGGTGACATGACCTCAATCCTGAGTGTTCTGGAAACTTCTGCTTTTGAGAGCGGTCATCTGATTAGTATGGGTGAAAGTGGTCAGATTGCCAACTTAACATGCCTAACTTTTTGGGGATTTGTTTGATTTGGGAGCTGGGAACTCAGTTATATAAAATGAAATTCACTTCTTCCCCGAAGCAGGGGTAAGTAGATAGATTGCTCCTTTAAGGGCTGATTCTGGGTCTTGAACATAGTGGCCACAACTTCTCTTTGGAAGAGAGGACTCAGTCATAGTAGGATTATGATTTATGTTCATTGGAGGGATTAGTGGTACTTAAGAAGTTAGATGTAATTATAGGGTCATAACGGTTATTGGCCCAGTTGTATTTACGAGCAATCTGTGAAGGGTTATCACACTGTTGATTGGTTGATATGGACACAAAATATATCTGTAATAAGAAGAGTGCAACTGTTGGTCTTTAGTGGAGTGCCTAACAGTTAACGGATGGTGGATCCCATGACTAAAGAGTTCAGTCAGTTATTCACGTACCGTTGGAACTTCAAGTTGCAGGTTCATAAGGTCCCCTTGGTAGCTCAATGGATTCAAGTTGAGAATAAGTTCTTGGTGTTGATTTGAAATGTTCAAATTGAAAAAAGGAAATTTGATTATATATGATATGATCGGTGTAATGTTTGAGATACATCAAGTGGAGGATTAATGTAAATGAGATTTACATTAAGTACCATGAAATAGAAAAAGAACTATGGTTTATATGTTTCATGAGATGAAATATTAAAACTATAGATTATAAATATAATATGGTAAGTTGGTTATCATATATATTGATAACAATATTAATTATTGGATAATTATATATTTTTCTCTAATAACCAATTGAGTGGGAGGTTATTGGTGATTTTATGGTAATCGTGAGATAAAAGGAAAAATGTTTTCCTAAATTTAGTAGATTTGAGAAATAGTTTCTATTATCGGAAAAAGACTCACAGAATTACTGTTAAGTGAATTGGATTCACTAAACGATAGCTGAAAAGCGATTGTGGTGTGATTCTACACGATAGCTCACTCAACTGGTTGTCTTCTAAACGATCGTGGGGCTTTTGCTATACGATAGCTTGCCTTCTTCTAAACGATTGAGCATTCGTCTATACGACAGACTTCTTCTCATCTTCGACTTGCTCAATCGTTTACATGATTGTTACTCCTCCGGTCTCTTCCTCTAACCAAGTCTACACAAAGTCCACACTTTTGGATTCTCATACCGAGAATACAAAGGTAGCTATTGTGCTAGTGTCTTACTCAACTCGACCGTGTCAAGGTGTTGGAGGCTGTTCGTTGGGTTCGTGGTTACTGTTGATCATGCAGTGTTGCGATCACTGTATTCAAGCGTTCGTGTGTTGCAGTCTTGGATATTGAACGAGCGTTCGTGATCGAGGGAGTTTGAAGATGAGTCTTCAAAGGTATAATGTTCTATCCTTTGATCTCATTTGTAAAGCATGTCGTAATTTCGTATTGTGCATGACCTATAAGTTTCTGTTTCTTATACTGTAATTGTTTATGTTCAATGTCAAATGGAATTTGGAACGATCACTGCTCATGGAAATCCTTATATCAGATTTCCTTTAATAGAAACTATAGGTTATATATGAAGGATACCAAAATGAAGGGAACCTTGAGTGAAAGCAAGATCGTCCCAATTCCCATTTTTCATCGAATGTAAGTTTTTACGGTAAATAAAGAACAATATATGCATTTATATAAATTACAGCATGCTTTAACAAAAAGAAAAACTTAGGGTTTCAGAAAACCATAACTTTGAAGACTTTCTTCAAGAATCACTCGAACAGAATACAAACTCTACCACAATGGTTTCCTCAGTATTCTGAGGTAGAGAACCCAGGAGTGGTGGGCTATAACTATTTTGGAATGAGAGAATTCAATTTGAGTAGAGAGGAGGAAGAGTTGAGAATGTTCACCAACAACTCAAAACTCAAATAACTATTTCTATCTTTCTCACAGCGTGTGTCACAAAGAATGAGACTCTTTCCTCTCTTTCTAAAGCCAAAAATGCAGCAACCATCCACTTATGTGGGTGAAGAGAAAAAAAGGGGACAAAGTTGTAACTCCCTCCCTCATTTTTAAATTAAAATAACATTTATTGGCTTATATATATAACCTATAGTTTTAATTCTGTATCACATATAATATAAACTATAGTTTCTTTCATCTCTCATATGGCATTTAATATAAATCACATTTATATTAAATTTAACAATCATGAATCCAATTCATATAATTAATATTTGAATCATATTCAAATATTAATTTCCTTTCATTAAGACTATAATGTATTAAATACATTATAATAATTATATCATATATTATTAAAACCACTTAATTATATCATATATAATTAAATCCCCCTATTAATCTGAACAATTCAAATTATTCCAAAAACTGATTCTCATTTAATCCTATTGAGCTACCAAGGGGACCTCATGGACCTGTAACTTGAAGCTCCAACGGTACATGAATAATTAATCAAACTCTTTAATTAAATTATTCACCATTTGTTAACTGTCGGGTACTCCACTAAAGACCGACAGTTGAATTCTTCGCACTACAAATATATTTTATATCCATATCAACCAATCAACAGTGCGATAACCCTTCACAGATCGCTCGTAAGTACAATTGGGCCAATAACCGTTATGCCCCTGTAGTTACATGTAACTCCTTAAGTACCATTGATCCCTCTAATGAACATAAGTCATAGTCCTACTATGACTGAGTCGCCTCTTCCAAAGAGAAGTTGTGGCCATTATGTTCAAGACCCGGAATCAGTGTAGTTGCACTCTTCACACTACAATTTATCTATTTACCCTGACCTCAGGGAAAGAGTGAATTTCTTTTTGTGTAGTTGTGTTCCCAGCTCCCCAATCAGACGAATCCCTAAAATAGTAGTCTTGTTGAGTCGGCGATCTGGCCACTCTCACCCATACAAATCAAAGGACCGTCCTCATAAGTAGGAGGAGTTCACAACTCACTCAGGATTCAGGTCATGTTGCCTATGGTCATCCTGGTGAAATGTAAGTCTCTATTATGAACGGTTTTATATAATGAGACTAAACATTTCGTAGTCCGGTCTTATACAAACTCATTTGTATAAAATATCTTCGCTCATATGTCTATACATGAATGATAAGGATCAGATCATTTGTAGCACTTTACAATAATTGTAACACCTACAAAACGGGTCATACTCGTAGTGTCACTAGGATAAGGTACCTAGCCTTATCCATCTACCACAGACCATTTAGATTATCACTTAAACATGATCCACTCGTATGTATCTACATACATGTTTAAGTTACAAGATAACCTTGGATGTTAGTTTATTGGTTTGTGGTTAATGTAACTAAAATATGAATAAAATATCATATATTTCATTAAATAAACAATGAGTTTGTTCAATACATTTACAAACGATAGTACCCTACAAGATTTAGGGCATCGACCCCAATAATCTCCCACTTGACCTAAAGCTAGTGGACTGTACAATATAGTCAAAATACAAAGTACACTAATAATAAACTAGGGCATAACATACGCCCAGTACAAATCTCCCACTTGCCCTAGTCTAGACGTGGCCTATCCCATAGACCCATTCTCTGCAGGTGACCCTCAAACACCTTAGCCGTGAGGGCCTTTATAACTAAATTGGCAATGTTGTGCTTCGTAGCTATCTGCATGACAATCACGTCCCCTGATGCACAATCTTTCAGAATAGATGATACTTGCACTCTATATGCTTCCCACGCTTGTGACTCTTAGGCTCTCGGGAATTAGCCATAACACCATTATTATCACACTAAAGTGTGATGGGCTTTGACATGTTTGGAACAACTTCCATATCAATCAAGAATTTTCTGAGCCAAACAACTTTCTTAGCAGCTTCACAAGCCGCTACATATAGAGACTTCATAGTGGAGTCAGCGATGCACCCTTGCTTGGTGCTTCTCCATACTACTGCCCCTCCGTTAAGAGTGAACACTGATCCTGATGTGGATTTACTAGAATCCGTATCAGTTTGAAAGTCAGAGTCTGTGTAACCCAAAAAGATCAAATCCTTGAACCATACACGAGCATGTAGTCTCTCGTTCTCTGTAAATACTTGAGGATGTTTTTAACGGTGGTTCAGTGATCTAATCCTAGATTAGATTGATATCTACTGACTATTCCTATTGTATAGCAGATGTCAGGTCTCGTACATAACATTGCATACATCAGGCTGCTAACAGCTGAAGCATAGGGGATCCGTTTCATTTCCTCAACCTCTTGAGGTGTCTTAGGACATTGTTCCTTAGACAATATCACTCCATGCCTGAAAGGTAATAAGGCCCACTTGGAGTTCTGCATTGAATATTTAACAAGCATCTTATCAATATACAATTCTTGAGACAAAGTTAGCATTTTGTTCTTTCGATCTTTAAAGATCTGAATATCCAGAACAAACTGAGCCTCTCCTAAATCTTTCATTTGGAATTGGGTTGCTAGCCAGTTCTTAACTTCAGTCAGTAAACCTACATCATTCTCAATAAGTAGGATATCATCTACATATAACACTAGAAAAACCACTGAACTGTTGATGATTTTCTTATATACACAAGGCTCATAAATGTTTTGATCAAAGCCATAAGATTTGATTGCAGTATCAAACCTTATGTTCCAAGATCGAGAAGCTTGCTTCAGTCCATAAATGGACTAATTAAGCTTGCAAACCTTTTGCTCTTGACCTTGGGTTATGAATCCCTCGAGTTTTTCCATGTAAATCGTTTCCTCAAGATTGCCATTCAAAAAGGCAGTCTTGATGTCCATCTGCCAAATCTCATAGTCATAATATGAGGTAATGGATAGGAGAATCTGAATAGACTTAAGCATGGCAACAGGTGAGAAAGTCTCCTCATAGTCAACTCCCTCAACCTGGGTATAACCTTTTGCCACTAATCTAGCCTTGAAGGTTTTCACCTTTCCATCAGCACCCTGTTTCCTCTTATAGATCCATTTATCATCTATAGATTTAACCCCATCAAGTTGAACTAAAAGATCCCATAAAAAATCGAAGTACATAGACTCCATTTCGAGATACATCGCGTTGATCTATTCATCTTTGTCGATATCCTCCATTGCCTTCTTGTAAGACAATGGATTCTCAACTTCACCATCAGTTACCATAGCCAGGATTTCTGTTAAACCCATATAGCGAACAGATGGGTTCATAACCCTTCCACTACGTTGAGGTTCCCTCGACACTTGAGGTGGATTTGACCTACTAGATTATCCTACTTCAACAACTCTTGTTGAGGTACTAGGTTCTTCAATAACTCTTGTTAAAGATTCAGTAGTTTCTTTGGAAATTTCATTCAACAAAATCTTACTTCTGGGTTTATGCTCCCTTATATGGCCTTCTTCAAGAAAAGTAGCAGTTGTTGATATAAACACTTTTTTTTCTTTAGGATCAAAGAAGTTACCACCTTTCATTCCTTTGGGATAGCCTACAAATAGGCACAATCTTGAACGTGGTTCTAATTTCTTAGGATTAGTCTCAAGCACATATGCTGGGCAACCTCAGATTCTAAAATGATGTAAACTAGCTTTACGACCATTCCATAATTCCAAAGGTGTTCTAGCAACGCTCTTGAATGAAACGCAATTCAAGATGTATGTTGCAGTCTCTACTGCATAACCCCAAAATGAGTCAGGTAAGGAAGTGTAACTCATCATAGACCGAACTATGTCCAACAGGGTTCAATTTCTCCTTTCTGATACACCATTTTGCTGAGGTGTACCAGGTGCTGAGAGTTGGGATACTATTCCATGTTCTATCAAATAGTTCTGGAATGTTAAATTCATAAACTTTCCACCTCGATCAGATCAAAATGTTTTAATCGTTCTATTTAATGAATTTTCAACTTCAGCCTTGAATTCTTTGAACTTTTCAAAAGATTCAGACTTATGTTTCATTAATAAACGTATCCATATCTTGAATAATCATCAATAAAGGTGATGAAATATTCATAACCTCCCCTAATTTTTACATTCATTGAACCACAGAGGTCTGAATGCACTAGCTCTAAAGGTTCTCTGGCCTTGTGACCTTTTCCAGTAAAAGATCTTTTAGTCATCTTGCCTTCAAGGCATGACTCACATACAAGTAAAGAATTTTTTTCTAGCTCGCTTAGAAGTCCATTCTTCACAGATCTCTCAATCCTATTGAGATTAATGTGTCCTAGTCTTAGGTGCCAAAGTTGGACATTTTCTTTAGGAGAAATTTTAAGTCTTTTATGTTGAGTTACTGTAGTCTTAAACATTTCTGTGTTATGGAGGGCATTAGTTGCTAATGGTTTTAGTACATAAAGATTATTTTCCAGTTTTGTAAAACAAATATCAACACCATTCTTAGAAATAAACACTTTATTATAAAAATGTTGATATTATATGAACGTTCAAGCAAACACTTTACAGATACAAGATTCCTTTTTAAACCAGGAACTACATAAACATTTTCTAAGATAAGAAATTTGTTCTGTAAAGTCAACCAGAGACCTCCCACTGCCACAACCGAGACGACGTGCCCAGTTCCAACCCACATCGTCATCTCACCAGTATCTAGTTGCCACTAGGAACTAATTCTTTGAAATAAAAGACAAACATGTTAGTGGCCCCAGAGTCTATAATCCAGGTATAATCATCATTCTCCACTAAGCAGGTTTCCAATACAAGTAAATCATAGTTACTTTGCATGACATTCTTCTTTTTCGCCAAGTATTTGAGGCAGTTTCTCTTCCAGTGATCATCTTGGGTTCAATGGAAACAGATTCCCTTTGCAGCCTTGATGGGTTTTCTACCCCTTTGAGTAGCAATTACAGGGTTAACTTTCCCCTTTCCACCCTTCTTCTTCTTCCACTTTTTGGTGCCGGAGGAAGAAGGTACAGACTTAGTTCTAGAGGTCGAACCTTTATGGAACTTCTTAGAAGATAAAACAACATTTGCTTCACCCTTCCGTTCCTTACTTTTCATCAAGGATTGGAATGTCTGTAGCTCACTAAGCAGAGTGGGCAGGTTGTAGTCAATCCTGTTCAAAACAACATTGCTACGAAATGAAGGAAACTTTCAGGTAAAGATTCCAAAATGAAACTAACCTGATTGGTTTCATCGATGCTCGACCCATTCATCTCTACCACGTTGAAGTGGACCATCATGTTGAGAATATGTTTTCAAATAGATGCCCCTTCTTGCATACGGACATTGAATATGTGTTTCAGAGCGTTATGCCTGAGATGTGCAGGTAGTTGTCCAAACATTCCCCTTAGGGACTTCATGATCTCACGAGCTGTGAGCATGGACTCATGCATCTTGGCCAAGAATTCATTAAGACTAACCAAGATATACGCTCGGGCGTTATCGTTTGCCCGCTTTCAACACTCGTAAGCTTCCCGAATGTTTCGAGGAGCATTGAGAGCTGGAATGGGAGGACAATCCTCCATCAGGACAAAATGAAGATCATCGATGATCAGTATTTTATTGATTGTGTTTTTTCACCTAGTATAATTCTCTCCTGTTAATTTATCCGCGACAAGTAAATTTAAAGTAGCGGTAGCCATATTCAAGTAATTGCTGAAAAGAAAAAACAAACTATTTACATTTAGTCTACTTGCATTAAACCACTTAAGACAACCAATAAGATTTTTTTTTAAGGAAAATAGTCTAGTGTGGCCTAAGTTACATCTATTTTGCAATGATGTTTCAGTGAGGCAGGACAAAAGTCACCGTAGGGTGATCAAATGCCCTCACTGAAATGAGACATTCTCAACCATTAGACAAAATCAACACCTTGTCATTGCAACTAACAGTCACCATTGTTCGGTCCAGAATTTGTTAACCTTAACAATTCTTGTAAGTGCAACCCCTCATTTTAGATTTTAGAGTTCTGCCCCAATAAGCCAACCGTAGGGAAAAACCGATTGGGACATGAAATTAAAGCAACCCTATCCATTTCTGAAAATTGAATGAAGCGCCATACAATACTGTCATCCTTTAGGAGGACACCCACGATGCCGTGAGGCGATGCATGAAACTTTATTTAACTAATAAGAGAGACCGAGGGATGTGCTGTCACACATCCCGCTCCCACTTACTAGAAACACTCTCTCCATTCACCTTGTTATTGACCTACCCAAATTCCACATGTAGGGGACACCCGTGGTGCCTTGAGACCGAGTGTAGATCTCACGGTGTGAATTTACAGGGAGAAATGTGTAGAGAATAAAATGAAGTATCATATACGCCATTTTACTCCCACTGAGTGTTTTACCTAGGGTTAATTAACTTAAGAAAAATTCGGCTACCGATTTTATCTAAGTGTTTGTTTAATTTGCTAAAAAACAATGCTTGTCTTTGATGATTAAACATTTTGATTGAAGTCTTATTAAAATATTTAATAGACTTTGATCAAACTTGCATGCATGTAACAAATTTATCTAATTTACCTTTCCAAGCAGGTTCCCAGGTAGAGGTGCGACGTTTCCATCAACTTGTACCCTAGCCTAGCCAGAACTCGCCTTAGCCAAAAGGTCCCTTATAGATACATTTTTTTTACATATTTAATCTTTTATTAAGAATCAATTTAATCTTATTAAACCTATTAAAAAATTAAACTAAGATTTCTAATCTCATTAGAAATATGATCTTAGGCATATCTCAACCAAGTTTTAAAAACATTTTAAAACATGATTATAACCTAAGGTGTGCTGCAACTCTTAATTATTGATTTAATTCTAATTTCATTTAGTTATAACGATTATAAATAAATGAAACAATTAAAACATCCATTGCATGCTTGGCATACTTCAACTAATCATAATATTTATAAATTAACCTAAGGTAATGTCATGCTTCATGCAATCTCCATTTATTACTAATATATATAGCAATTATATAACTAGGTAAGGAATCATACTATAGCATACGTTCCATACATTCATTCAACCATATATTATAACAATTATAATATAAATGATGCATGGATATGCTATATATACATGCATACATATACTATATAATGCATGAGCATGATATATAATTTAAATCATGCATATACATATATTATAACACTTATAATATGAAATGATGCATGAATATAAATGTATAACCTATGGTGGGTTGTACAACTATAGGACATACAATATGACATATAATTAAAAACATACATCATATATATAATTAATATTAACAGTTAATGAACTGGGATAGGACACCTAAAAAAAACTTAAAGACTAATTATTACAAGAGTAAGAGTCATCCGATTCGAAACAAGTGAACCAGGCCTTGAACCGCTTGAACCAAACAACCACCAAGGAAGTCTCTATAGTGATCGTGTAGCAAACTTGTTTTGAATGCTGCAAAAACTTGCTACCCGATCGTGTAGCAAAAACTACATGATCGTGTGACAAAAAGCTACATGATCCTATAGATATGATTTGTTCTTCATCGAAGCAGTGCTCTGAAATTCTTCTTTGAAGCTCCCCGGGAATAGCACGAGCGACTCAAAATAATGAATAAGATTATAACAAAATTATGCCCAAAACAAGGGCCTTCACAAACCAATTTTGTAAACGAAATAAAGCCTTAAAACTAAGTATTCTATCTCGAAACATCCATCAATAAAACCACATTCATATTGAAACCATTCATCGTATGAACTTTAAACATAATGCAGTATAAGTAAAACCTACCAACACTGTAAAAAATAATTCAATAAAAAAAATGGAATTTGAGATCAGTAATTCAGAAACATGGCTTTGATACCAATTGAAGGATCCCAGTTCTCATTTTTCATTGAATTTAAGTATTTATAATAAATAAAGAATAATATATTCATTTACATAAATTACAATATGCTTTGACAAAAAGAAAAACTTAGGGTTTCAGAAAACCATACATTTGAAGACTTTATTCAATAATCCCTCGAACAGAATATGAATTCTACCACAATGGTTTCCTCAGTATTTTCAGGTAAAAAACCCAGGAGTGGTGGATTATGACTATTTTGAAATGGAGGAATTCGATTTGAGTAGAGAGGGGGAAGTTGAGAACGTACACCAACAACTCAAAACTCATAGAACTATTTCTGTCTTTCTCACAGTGTGTGTCACAAAGATGGAGACTCTCTCCTCTCTTTCTAAAGCAAAAAATATAGCAACCACCCATTTACGTGGGTGGAGAGAAAAAAGAGGGAGGGAGCCCTCCCTCATTTGAAATTAAAATAACATTTGACAGACACACACACACACATACATATATCAAATTATATGTTATATCAAATATAACATATAACCTATAGTTTTAATATTGTATCACATAAAATGTTGGGATTGGTGTCCTAATTCTCCCAGGGTCTCTTTGTTTTGTAAAAATACACTTGATGAATAAAATAAGTGTTATTTAATTCTGGCATTTACTCATATCCAATAAACAAAGCTCCTTGGTTATCTTATGTGAACTTAAACATGTATATGTGATATACAAATGGATCATGGCTTAAGTGATAACTTAAATAGGTTTGTAGTATAAGATTAAAGTGGGATACCTGATCCTGGTGACACTACGGATGTGACCCACTTTGTTGAGGTTTATAAGTGTTATAAACTACTACAGATAATTGATCCTCACCATTCACATGGAGACGTGTGAGCGGGGGTGTCCTATACAAAGAGTTTGTATAAAACCTGGACCACGAGATGACTAGACTCTGTATATAACGCCGTTGATACTAGAGACTTGCATCTCACCTAAACGACCATAGGTGACATGACCTCAATCCTAAGTGTTTTGGGAACTTCTGCCTATGAGGGCGGTCCTTTGTTTAGTATGGGTGAGTTATAACTCCCTCCCTCTTTTTTCTCTCCACCCACGATAGGTCTCCGCCATCTCTCACTTGCCAATCGTGTACACGATCGGTGTTTCCTCCTTCGTCTGCCTCATACCAAGCTCGAACTGAGTCCACCCTCTGGATTCTAATACTGAGAATACCAAGGTAACCTTCTTGGTGGTTTCATACTCAACTCGACACCCACGAGGTTCTGTGGAGGTCGTTCGTGTTGCTGAGGAATTCGTGACCAAGGTGATCGCTGAGAACAAGCACGAAGTGTTCGTGCAAAGTTGCGGTCATGTTGTTCGAGCGTTCGTGAACAAGGAGCATGGAGACGAGTCTACAAATGTTCGTAGAGTTTTCTTCTTGTTCATTTGTAGTTGTTTATGCTATAATTTCTGTATTAATTGTATAATCGCATGTTTCTGTACGACTATAATTTGTAATGTTCATTCATGATTGTAATTTGGAATAATCTTATTTTCGCTGCTCATGGAAATCTCGAATTCGATTTCCTTCAATTGGTATCCGAGCCAGGTTCTCTAATATTCCAAATTACAACTCTGTTTTGAACTCATTTTATAGTCGTGGTAGGTTTCTGCATTTGTGGTTAATTGTTTTCTACATTTGTTGTAGAGTTGATGAATGTTTCGGGTTTAATTGCCTTTTGTTAAGCTTTCTGGTATTCCAAAGTGTTAATTTGTAACAGCCCCTGTGTTTTTTGGTGTAATTAACTTTGCAATTGAGTCTGTAATTCAAAAAGTTTGTGTTCGTCGAGTCGTTCATGATGAAGCTTCGAAGCATGGCGATGCGGTTCTCAATGAAGAAGAAGACCAAGCGTTGGTCATATCGTGTAGCCTCAGGTAAACGATCATTGGGATTTAACTAAGCGATCATTTACATTTTTCTAGATGATCGTGTAGTATTTCTAAACGATTGTTTAACTAATGTTAAGCGATGGGGTAAATCATTTACTCTTGTCGCGTAGCGTTGGTTGCCCGTTCGAGTAGGCACTGGAGGTAGACGATCGTAATGGGAGCAAGCAATGCTCGTCGTTTAGTAAAAGGCACGTGCTAGACGATCTCATAGTTAGCAAGCTTCATCGCTTAGTTACTACCTATGCGATTGCACGTATGCGATATGGAGGCGCTAGCTAAGCGATTGCTTAGGTGATGGTGCTTCGCAGCATTGTAGTCATTTAGATGATCGCGGAAGGTGGGCATTGTGTGGAGCGTGCTAAGCGATCATGTACCTCAAGCTTCATCGCTTAGTAAAGGTGTACGATTGTGTAGTAATAGCTAAACGATCGTATAGTAAATGTTAAACGATCGTTTAGCTCTGGGAGCACTGGTAAGCGATCGAGCAAAGCTTTTGTTTTATTGTGTAGACGATCGCGGGGTGCTTAATACACGATGGTTGGAGACGCGATGCTTTACTTGAGCGGTTCAAGTCTTGGTTCGCCTGTTTGAACTGGAGACTCCTTGTCTTTGTAATAGTTAGCTTTCCTTTTGTGTTTTTAAGGCAATTTCACCTGGTTCATCAACATTGGTTTATTATACCTGTGATGTATGGTGTTTATTTGCCAAAGTGTTTGACATATAGTTCAAAACCCACCTTAGGTTATGCAATTATTCGTGCATCATGTATTATAATTGTTATAATATTGCATGAAGAAATTACTTGAAAGCATGCACATGCATCATGAAATATAAAAGTTATATTTTGCATGCAGTAAGCATTATCATGCATCATCCTTTTATTATAAGTGTTATAGTCTACGGGTGAATGGAAGCATGTTTTGCTTGTTTCATTGCTGTTTTATATAAGTGTTATATAAAAGAAGTAGAAATGAATGGATAATGCATTGAGCATGACACTTAGGCTGTTTATAAGCGTTATGAATGCCTTGCATGTGTTAGCTTCACATTTTGGTGGTTGTTTCCGTTTATAAATGTTATAAAGGAAATTAGACCTAAAATCGATAATTTAGAGTTGCATGCGGACTTAGGGTGAACTCAAGTTTTTGTTTAAAAGGGTTTTAAAATTGGATTGAAAGGCCTAAGTTCAAGTGGTTCTAAAAGTTTAGGAACCTAGATTAATCTTTTAAATCGGTTTAATAGGATTAAATTGGTTGGCATAAAAGATTAAATTTGTTGTAAACCTATCTATAAGGGACCTTTTGTCTAAGACGGGTTCTTGCTAGGCTTGGGTTCTTAAGTTGACAGAAACATAACACCTCTACCTGGTAACCTACCTGGAAAGGTGAATTAGATAGATTTTCAACAAGCATGCGACGATTTGGTCAAAGATTCCGTTAAAGAGTTTAATGGATGATGATCAAAAGTTGTTTCACTATCCAAGGTAAATGTTACTCTTGAGAAAACCTAAAAGTCACATAGTTAAAATCCTTAGCCGTGTTTTTTCTAAGTAAGCTAAACTCGGTTATAAAATACTCAGTGGGAGGAAGAGGCGTATCAGATATGTGTATGATTCCACTCACGTTTCTCCTTGTATGTTCACACCGTGAGATTCATGCTTGGCCTTGTAGTGCCCTAGGAGCATCCCCCTTCGGATGGTGTTTGCATGTGTAAAACCCAAACCTTAATTACTTCAAGTAAGAGTAAGTAATGTGATGTCTTATAATGAGCTAAATGAAGCCATGTCTTAGGAAGGGTAGAAGATGGAAGTAAGAAGAAATAAGCTCTTGTGTAGCTAAGTGTAAACCCCGAATTCTAAGTTCCTAAACAAGTCTGTTTAGCCAAAAGGAATGATATATTAAATATTTAATAAGTGAAAATTCATATTATTTATAGAAGTTGTGGAGAAAGGAAGAGAAAAACATATTAAATAAGGAAACTCACTTATTGGTTTGGCACGTGGCGGTTAATCCTAGAATTCGGGAGGCAGCAGGAAGATTAAAAGAAAGAGGAACTTCGAAAGCTTGGTTTTGGAAATCTACATGAGTAAATTTAGTGAAATCAGTGTCATTTGAAAGTGGGAGAATCTAGTTTTCAAGGTTGTCTTGCCAGAGAAAGATTGCAGAAGAAGAAGAACAGAAAGTGACGAAATTATAGAAGAGACAGAATCTCGGGTTAATCAGGGTCCGAGGTGAAGATTGGAAGCTCTAGGCCAAACTATAAAAACATTTTGGCTGAAATTTTAAGGTAAGAAAGTTTAAACATGTTTGTAGAAGGAAGTTTCTTCAAAAGAGGGCTGGATTTTGAGTTATGAATTTTTGAATTTGTAACAGAGAAGCTGTGCATAAGCAGACAGCTGCTTGGGAAGAACAAGCAAACAACTCATATGGAGAATGAGGATCTCGCTTATGAAGGAAATCTCACTAATTTTGTGCTGAGGATCTCGCTAATGAAGGGAATCTCACTAATTTTATGCTGAGGATCTCACTTATGAAGGGAATCTCGCTAAAAATTAGGCTGAGTATCGCTGGTAAGGTGAGTATCGCTAGGAAAAGCTTGATCTCGCTCATGAGGAGAATCTCGCTGGTAAAACTGTCTTTGATGATGAAAGTTTCATTAGTAAATGAATTATTTGAGGTATTTTGCTAAGAATTCCAAGTAGTTTAACCGGGAATTATGTCCTTTCAGGCCAAGAAGAGCTAAGGAGAGGCGTATAACCCATTAAGAGGCCAACGAGTAGTGAGTGACTATGTGATGACTTACTGTTTTAATGATTTAGAAACTATGATTTCTTGAAGATATTTCCCATGCAAAGTGTTTAAATGAATTGCCAAGCAACATATTTGTGAAACTGTTTCTCATGCTAAGTAAAGCATGTTTTCCATGGAATTGACATGATTTAGATATGTTATCTTGTCCAAATACTTTCAGTATGTTTAAGTAACTTCATTTTCATGATGAATTAGTATGATGGATGAACTAGTATGATGATTTGAGCATTAAGCCTTAGTGTTCAACTAAGTGTTTATGACTAGTTATATGATGGATACTGAAGGACAATGAGAAGATATCCTTTCAACTAAATGTTTATGACTAGTTATATGACGGATACTGAAAGACAATGAGAAGGTATCCTTTCAACTAAATGTTTATGACTAGTATGACGGATACTGAAGGACAATGAGAAGGTATCCTAGTCAAGTACTAAGTATGACGGTACTCGGACCAACGTAGGTAATACGAAGGGTGAGCAAAAGGATTCTCCTCCTAGTCAAGTACCTAAGTATGACGGTACTCGGTTATAACCACGTGCACGTAGGTAATACGACGTCGAGGGATTGAGCAAAAGGATTCTCCTCGACTAAGGTTGACATTGAGGGTTAGATCTAATAGTTCACTCTCAACTAAGGATAAAGGTAGTCATATCTTCTCCCAAGCTAGAAGGATAGTTTGGAATTGCTAATGCTTATGAATGTTTATCAACGCATGATGTTACTAATGTATGAGTTTTCCAAGTATGTTTTCCATATCTAACGCATACTAATATTTTTTACAAGCTAGTTCAACAAGATTTAAGCCAACTTATTTTATAAATCATGCGTTGATATTCTTAAACACAATGAAGAGGAGTACTGAAGGTAAGAAAGGTATATGAATAAATGTACCTAAGGTGTTGACAGTACATAGAAACCTCCACGTACACGTTGGTAGTTTTGAAGGAGAGGCCGAAGTATGGGTCTCTTAGGCTATAAACCAGCAAAGAGAGGCCGAAGCATGGGTCTCATAACTGATAACAGACGTTGGGAGCTAGAGCGAGGTATGCTCTTTCTCAACTAAGGAATAATGATGTTTAATGGCGTTTAAGAGTAGTTATCAATGCTAATGATTAGAGGAAGTTGATTGAGATGCCCATCGATATATTTTTAAAGAGATCGACATAGGGGTCCCTCCTAGCCATAGTTCAGTATGGATCAAAGTAGGGGTCTCAATTAAGATTCAGGTTTCAGATAAAATTGTTGTAAAGGTTTTATGTACACGTTTACTTGGTATATTTTAGTTCCAGTATTATGTTTTCGAGCTTTCAGTTTAAGCATGAGATTTATGTTTTATTAAGTCACTCACTGGGCTTCTAGCTCACGTTTCCAAATGTTTTCTTTCAGGTAGCGGTCAGTTCCCAAAAGACTATTCTGCTGCTGCTCTGCCACTCAAAGAAACAGGTTGAAGGAAGCGTAATTGAAGACTTATGTTAGTTAGTACACATGTGTTTGTCTAGTGACTAGTATACTAGATGGGGCTCACTAAGTTGTAATATTCATGTATGAACAATGCTGCGAAATCCTGTAATGTAAATGTGTTAAGTTCCGAGTTAATATGTTGGTATATTGATGCTATGTATGTATTCAGGGTTTGAGTAAAAGTTAACAGGTTAGTTAAGCAGTAAGTGCCAGTAAAAGGGTTGGTAACTGCTGCAGTTACCATTCCATCCAGGTTAAGAGGATAATCTGGAGTAGGATGTGATAGCATGAGTCAATATCAAGGTGGACGGAGAGAGTGCTTATAATAAGTGGGTGAAAGGTGTGTGTCAACGTATCCTAAGGTCTCTGTCATTTGTTCACACCGTGAGATCATTCTGTACTCCCTTGTGTCGCCTTTGTGTATCCCCCTTCGGATGGGTTTTGTGCAGTTGGTCAATATCAAGGTGAACTCCAAAAATGGATAAGGTCGCTTTAGGTTTTGCTTCAATCGAATTTTTTCCCTTTGGATTGGCCTTTTGGGACGGACCTCTAGGGCTTAAAATGGCGGGTCACACTTATGGGAGATTGTTAAGTAAGCTAATGTTCTCTTGGCCAAATCAATGATGGCTAGTCGTTATAGGAGCAAGAGTTATTCTGGTATTAATGACTGGTTGAGAAATTATTAATTCAGAGGAGGGATAACTGACCTCCCTTCTGCAACTTTTGTCCTAAACCTTTGAAGCGTCATTGCGAAACTAGATGTCACATGGGGTTTATGTTAGTTTTGCTAAAACCTTATTGGATGTTGTTTTGTTTAACAACGGGTATTTACTTAAAACCTAAAGTAGGTCAATGTGTTTTTCTTTTCAGTAACTTGCTAGTATTTCCGTTTAAAGCTTTTAAAATGATCGATTATTTACAGTAGAAAGAATCGTGTGAAACGAATTTCGTGGCAAACGACCTCGATCTCGCTACTCTCCAAAAGAGGAGACAATATAATAAATATGATTTATTGGTCTTGGAGACATGTTTGGTAGAGAATGATGATTCTGTTTGGATCCTTGATTCAGGTGCAACTAATCATGTCAGTTTCTCTTACCAAAGATTCAGTTCCTGGCAAACGTTGCCACAGGGAGAGATGACTCTTCGAGTCGATACTGATGAGGTTGTTTCGGCTGTTGCTGTAGGCAGGCTGAAGTTATTTGTTGACAAGAAATGTTATCTGTTACTAGATAATGTTTTTGTAGTTCCTCATATTAAGAGGAACTTAATCTCGGTTTCTTGTCTCATTGAACAAGGCTATATCATCTCCTTTTCTGAGAATAAAGTGTTTATTTTCAAGAATGGAATGGAGATTGGTTATGGTTCAATGGACAATAACTTATATGTACTAAGGCCGTTAGTCATAAAAGCATTATTTAACACTAAAATGTTCAGTACGACAACAACAGTTAAAAGATCAAAGGTTTATCCTATGAAAAACGCCCATCTTTGGCATCTAAGGTTAGGTCACATCAACCTCAATAGGATTGAGAAGTTGGTGAAAAGTGGAATTTTAAAGAGTTTAGAAGAAAACTCCTTGCCGGTATGTGAATCAAGATGACCAAAAGATCTTTTACTAGAAAAGGTCACAAAGCCAAGGAAGCCTTGGAGCTTGTACATTCAGACCTCTGTGGTCCGATGAATGTTAGGGCTCGAGGTGGGTATGAATATTTTATCTCTTTCATAGATGATTATTCAAGGTTTGGGTATCTCTACCTAATGTAACAAATCTGAAGCCCTTGACAAGTTCAAGGAGTATAAGACTGAAATTGAAAACTTGTTAGGTAAGAAGATAAAAACACTATGATTTAATCGTGGTGGAGAGTATATGAACATCCAATTTCAGAACTATATGATAGAACATGAGATTGCGTCTCAACTCTCGGCCCCTAGTACACCTCAGTAGAATGGTGTATCTGAAAGGAGAAACAGAACCTTGTTGGACATGATTCGGTTTATGGTGAGTTATTCTTATCTTCCAGACTCGTTTTGGGGTTATGCAGTGCAGACTGCATGTTATATCTTGAACAACGTTCCCTCAAAAAGTGTTTCTAAAACACCTTTTGAGTTATGGAGAGGCCATAAAGGTAGTTTATGCCACTTCAGGATTTGGGGCTGTCCGGCACATATGCTAGTGACAAACCCAAAGAAGTTGGAACCATGTTCGAAGGTTTGCCTCTTTGTAGGCCACCCCAAGGAAACGAGAGGTGGATACTTCTAAGCTTCAAGTGAGAACAAAGTGTTTGTTTCCAAAAATGCTATCTTCTTGAAAAAATACCACATGAGGGATCATAAGCCACGAAGTAAGCTTGTTTTACGTGAGATCTCTAGTGAGACTGAGACTGCTGAGGGTTCAACAAGAGTTATTGAACAGGTTGGCAGATCAACAAGAGTTGTTGAGGTCGGAACGTCTAGTCAACCAGCTCAAGAGTTGAGGCTGCCTCGACGTAGTGGGAGGGTTATAAACCCACCGGATCACTACATAGGTTTGACTGAAGCCCAAAACATCATTACGAATGATGGCGTTGAGGATTCGTTATCTTTTAAGAAAGAAATGGAAGATGTTGACAAAGATGAATGGGTTAAGGCCATGAACCAGGAAATGGAGTCTATGTACTTCAATAACATCTGGGAGCTTGTTGATCCACTTGATGGGGTAAGACCTATTGGGTGTAAGTGGATCTATAAGCAAAAGAGAGGTGCAGATGGAAAGGTGCAAACCTTTAAATCTAGACTCGTGGCGAAGGGTTATACCCAAGTTGAGGGAGTTGACTAAGAGAAAACTTACTCACCTGTTGTCATGCTGAAGTCTATCAGGATTCTTCTGTCCATAGCCACATTTTATGATTATAAAATATGGAAAATGGACGTCAAGACTACTTTTCTTAATGATAATCTTGAGGAGACCATCTATATGACTCAACCAGAGGGGTTCATAGTTCTAGATCAAGAGCAAAGAGTTTGCAAGCTTAATAGGTCTATTTATGGGTTGCAACAAGCATCTAAATCTTGGAATATCATATTTGACACTGCTATCAAGTTGTTTAGCTTTGACCAGAACGTTAGTAAGCCTTGTGTTTACAAGAAAATCATCAACAGTTCAGTAGCTTTCCTGGTATTATATGTGGATGATATCCTACTCATTGGGAATGATATAGGGTATCTGACTGACATTAAGATTTGGCTAGTCGCCTAGTTCCAAATGAAAGGTTTGGGTGAGGCATAGTAGTTCTCGGGATCCAAATCATTCGGGATCTTAAGAACAAACGGTTAGCCCTATCTCAGACATCGTACATTGATCAAATGTTGATCAGGTACCGGATGTAGGATTCCAAGAGGGGTTTGTTACCCTTCAGGCATGGAATCGTTCTGTCTAAGGATCAATGTCCTAAGACACCTCAAGAAGTTGAAGAGATGAGACGGATTCCCTATGCTTCTGCTGTAGGAAGCTCGATGTATGCAATGTTGTGTACCAGACCTGACATTTGCTATGCAGTGGGGATTGTCAGTCGGTATCAGTCCAATCCAGGATTTGATCACTAGACGGCGGTCAAGACGATCCTCAAGTATCTTCAGAGAATGAGGGACTACATGCTTGTGTATGGGGATAAGGATCTGAGACTCTGACTTTTAGACCGATCGAAATTCTCGCAAATCGACATTGAGGTCAATGTTCACTCTGAATAAAGGGGCTGTAGTCTGGCGAAGCATCAAGCAATGATGCATCGTGGACTCTACTATGGAAGCCGAATACATAGTGACTTGTGAAGCAGCTAAGAAGGCTGTTTGGCTGAGAAAGTTCGTATCAGATTTGAAAGTTGTTCTAAATATGGATTTGCCTATCACACTATATTGTGATAACATCGAGGCTGTGGCAAATTCGAAGGAGTCTCAGAGTCATTGTTGAGGTAAGCAAATAGAATGAAAATATTACCTAATCAGGGAGATTGTGCATCGCGGTGATGTGATAGTCACGAAGATCGCATCGGAGCACAACATTGCTGATCCCTTTACAAAGGCCCTCATGGTTAAAGTGTCCGAGGGTCACTTGGAGAGTCTGGGTCTGTGGGGCATGCGACATCTTGTCTAGGGCAAGTGGGAGATGATACTGGGGTATGTCCTAGTTTACTGTATATTGTACATTTTTATATTGTATCGTACATTAGTCTCTCGAGTCATTAGGACAAGTGGGAGACTTTTGGGATTGTGTCCTAATTTTCCTGGAGTCTCGTTGTTTTGTAAATATACACATTGTTTGATGAATAAAATAAGTGTTATTTAATTTTGGCATTTACTCATATCCAATAAACAAAGCTCTTTGGTTATCTTATGTGAACTTAAGCATGTATATGTGATATATAAATAGATCATGCCTTAAGCAATAACCTAAATAGGTCTGTAGTATAAGGATTAAGGTGAGATACCTGATCTTGGTGACACTACGGATGCGTCCCGCTTTGTAGAGGTTTGCAAGTGTTGTAAACTACTACAGATGGTTGATCCTGACCATTCATGTGGAGACGTGCGAGCGGGGGTATCCTATACAAAGAGTTTGTATAAAACCTAGACCACGAGATGACTAGACTCTGTATATAACGCCGTTGGTATTAGAGACTTGCATCTCACCTAAACGACCATAGGTGACATGACCTTAATCCTGAGTGTTTTGGGAACTCCTGCCTTTAAGGACGGTTCTTTGATTAGTATGGGTGGGAGTGACCAAATTGCCAACTCAACATGCCTACCTTTTTGGGTACTTGTCTGATCTGGGAGCTGGGAACTCAATCCACAGATGGAATTCACTTCTTTCTCGAAGCAGGGATAAGTAGAAAGATTATTCCCTTAAGGGCTGATTTTGGGGCTTAAATGTAGTGGCCATGACTTCTCTTTGGAAGAGAGGACTTAGTCATAGTAGGACTATGACTTATGTTCATTAGAGGGATCAGTGGTACTTAAGGAGACAGATGTAACTACAGAGGCATAATGGTTATTGGCCCAACTGTACTTACGAGCGATCTGTGTAGGGTTGTCGCACTGCTGATTGGTTAAGATGGACACAAAATATATCTGTGGTAAGGAGAGTTCAGCTGTCAGTCTTTAGTGGAGTGCCTGGCAGTTAACGGATGGTGGATCCTGTGACTAAAGAGTTTAGTCAGTTATTCATGTGTCGTTGAAGCTTCGAGCTACGGGTCCATAAGGTCCTCTTGGTAGCTCAATGGATTCAGTTGAGGATCAGTTCTTGGTGTTGATTTGAAATCTTTAAATTGATAAGAGGTATTTTGATTATATATGATATAATCGGTATGATGTATGAGATACATCTAGTGGAGGATTGATGTAAATGATATTTACATTAAGTACCATGGAATAGAAAAAGAACTATGGTTTATATGTTTCATGAGATGAAATATTAAAACTATAGGTTATAAATATAGTATGATAAGTTGATTATCAATTATATTTATTATAATATTAATTATTGGATAATTAATTCTTTTTCTTTAATAACCAATTGAATGGGTGGTTATTGGTGATTCGTGGTCACCGTGAGATAAAAGGAAAATGGTTTTCCTAATTTTAGTAACTTTTGGCAAAAAATTGTTTTTGAGATTTTCTCTCGCAAAAAGAATCTCACGGAGTTGTCAAGTAAATATAGATTTACTAAACGACAGCTTGGGCGAGCTAAACGATCATGTAGTTACTAAGCGACAACTTGCCCAAAGTAAACAATCGTGTAGTGTTTGTAGGCAATAGACACTGAGCTATGGGATGAGTTAAACGATCACTTAGCTTTAGCTAAACGATTGAGCATCGACATATACGATAGGTCTCCGCCATTTCCCACTTTCCCAATCGTGTACGCAATCGTTATTTCCTCTTTCGTTCGCCTGATACCAAGTCCGAACAGAGCCCACCCTCTGGACTCTCACACTGAGAATACCAAGGTAACCTTATTGGTAGTGTCATACTCAACTCGACACCGTCGAGGTTCTGTGGAGGTCGTTTGTGTTGCTGAGGAGTTCGTGTCACACCCCCTCCCAGATTACCCTTTTATTCTGGAAGAGGATATGACCGTGGTAGTTACTAGCCCTACTGTTAGCACTCACCACACAAGCCTTCTAATCTAAATACCAACCTGTTTGAGACATTGGTAATATATACAAACAGCAAACCTCCCTTAAGATTCTACAAAGATTCTATAAATACATGTATACAACCAAGACATTACATTTATAGAAAAATATTCACAGGTGACCCAAACATTCCTACAGAAGCCCTAGTCCCTCTCAAAACATGTGTACATAAACATATCATCAACCTAAGTCTTTTAATAAGTCGAGTCTTTCAGTGGCAAGCAACAGTAGGATCAATCTTGAGGAAACTAACCGTTACCTGAAAAGGGAAAACACAGAAATTCTGTGAGCTAAAAGCCCAGTGAGTGACTATAGAATCGTAAAGCAACAAGCATAACACCACTATAAATATGTAAATATACCAATGAGTAAACTCAAGCAATTGTCTCTAGATGTAGCTTTAAACCATTCTCAGACATCATTAAACATTATTATTCTCTACTGTTTGAATACACCAATATGTCATCAAGGTGACACCCTGGATCTGTTGTAACCCTTATTTATTAATTCTTGTAATTGGTTCTTCTAGCACCATGCGTAATGATACCTCAAAAATAGATGTTGTATCTGGAATTAAATCGATAGTAAACTCAACTTCCTTGTCAGATTTTAAATCTGATAACTTTTCAGGAAACATCCAAGAACTCTTGTACAACTGGTACATCCTCAAGTTTCATCTTCTCGTCCTATGAAACCGTCACATGGCTAAATAGGCTTCCCATCTTTTACTTAGCAACTTTCTAGTATTCACTACTGATATTAGGCTTCCTGAAAGTATTCCTTTGCTTCTTACAAATACTGTCTTTTGCGTACCAAATCTCTCGAACATTATCCATCCTTAAAACAATTCATACGGTTGTAACATTTATTCGGAAAATTCATGCTCTAGAGTGACATCAATTTCAGGAAATCTAATGGAATCACTTCATAATTATACTTATCAACAACTACTCTAGAGCCTGTAAAATTCTTATACTATTATAACCTTTCCACAACATAATAATAACTACTTAGAGACATGCTCTCTACAATCTTTCCTACAAGCAGTGTAGCATGCTAGATAACAATAAAGGTATAGCACCATGGGCAACTATTTCATAATATACTGGTACATAAAGTTACTTTACCATTCACAACATTAGGTGACTCCTCTGCCTCCTGGTGGGTCACTTTGTAAAACATGCCCTGCCGCTGAGTTCGTCCTGCTTCCTTTCTCGTTTTTCTTCTCTTGAATCCTTTCATCGGCTCCTGAGCCATTAGGCTTATCTATGGTCTGTAAAGTCATTTTGTGTTCTATCTGAACTCCTCGACCTAGCTGGGCATTCTTTCTTGAAATGTCCTTCTTGTCCGCACTGGAAACATACGTTTTTCCCTCTGTAACATGTCCCTCGATGATGCTTACCACAATACGTATATAAGGGTTTCTTACCCGTACCAGCTACCAACTCGGTAGGATGCCAAAACCTTGATCTATCATCCATACTAATTACAAGTCTTGGCTTCTTCCTTCCTACCCTATGCTGACTTGTAGCTCTCTGTCCTTTTACAATACCTATTAGGTCATTCTTAATACCATACTTCCTTTCCGAATTCGCCAGAATGGATTTAACACTTTCCGCCAAACTCTTGGTGATTCTGTTAAATATTCTGTCCTCTAACTGAGGATCTATTCCTGTATGCGGAATCTTCAACTCCCCGTCAGAAGTCGTTTCCTGATTTACCGGGTCTTTGCCTTTCCGTTCACTAACATTTGAATTCCCTCAAATCTTGGAATTTCTAAAGGTAGGGTCAGGGTTCCCATTGTATGTCTGTCTGCTCTGCTTACCACTTTTACTTGACATCTTTCCCTTACTTAAGTAGTACACATGCTAAGAACTCAGGACTCAAACTTATATATATAAACTTTTCCCCTCTCTTCCTAAAATCTTTTGCTCTGATACCAACTTGTCACACCCCGTACCAGATTACCCTCCTAACCTAGACGGAATGGTGACTGCAGTAGTTACCAACCTTTTTACTGGCTCTTACTTCCTATCTTACTTGCTAAGTAATACTCAAAACCTGAATACATATATATTAACTCAGAACTTAACATATTTACATTACAGGGTTTCGCAGCATCGTTTATACATGGATATTACAACTTAGTGAGCCCCATCAAGAGTACTAGTCACTAGATAGACACATGTGTACTAACTAATACAGGTCTTCAATTATGCTTCCTTCAACCTGTTTCTTTAAGTGGCAGAGCAGCCGCAGAATAGTCCTTTGGGAACTGACTGCTACTTGAAAAAGAAAAACATTCGAAAACGTGAGCTAGAAGCCCAGTGAGTGACTTAATAAAAATATAAATCTCATGCTTAAAACTAAAAGCTTGAGAACATAATACTGAAACTAGAGTATACTAAGAAAACGTGTACATAAAATCTTTAAAACCACAATTAACATCATTATTCCTCAGTTGAGAACGAGCATACATCGCTCTAGCTCCCAACGTCTGTTATCGACTAAGAGACCCATACCTCGGCCTCTCATTCAGACTTGTCTACGTGCTCATGAAGTTTTCTATGTACCGTCAACACCTTAGGTACATTTATTCAGATTCCTTCTTTACCTTTGGTATCCGGCTCACTCAAGCTATCAAGTTCTCGAAAAGCATTTAAAGAATAATTCTCAAATATAGCATAGAAAACTCTTTAGGATACCTTCCCTACCTTCAGTATCCCTTTCAGTATATTTAGGAATACTAACGCATGTACTTTGACAATCTTAGGTATTTAAAGCATAGTACATCAAGCTTCATACAACCTTAGCTTTAACCCTAACACATGCTTCATACTTTATGAAATAAGTTGGCTTAAATCATGTTGAACTAGCTTGTAAAACTATTAGCATGCGTTAGATATGGAAAACATACTTGGAAAACTCATACATTAGTAACATCATGCGTTGATAAACATTCATAAGCATTAGCATTTCCAAATTATCCTTCTAGCCTAGAAGAAGATATGACCACCTTTATCCTTAGTTGAGAGTGAACTATTAGATTTAACCCTCAATGCCAACCTTAGTCGGGGAGAACCCTTTTGCTCAATCCTCGACGTCGTATTACCTACATGCATGTGGTTATAACTGAGTACCGTCATACCTTAGGTACTTGACTAGGATACCTTCTCATTGTCCTTCAGTACCCTTAGGACACTTTCTCATCATCCTTCAGTATCCTTAGGATACCTTCTCATTGTTCTTCAGTATCCGTCATATAACTAGTCATAAACATTTAGTTGAAAGGATACCTTCTCATTGTCTTTCAGTATCCGTCATATAACTAGTTATAAACCTTTAGTTGTTGTCCTTCAGTATCCGTGATATAACTAGTCATAAACCTTTAGTGAACACTAAGGCTTAGTGCTCAAATCATCATACTAGTTCATTCATCATACTGGTTCATCATAAAAATGGAGTTACTTAAACATACTGATAGTATTTGGACAAGATAACATATCTAAATCATGTCAATTCCATGGAAAACATGTTTTACTTAGCATGAGAAACAGTTTCACAAATATGTTGCTTGGCACATCATTTAAACACTTAACATGAGAAATATCTTCAAAGAGATCATAGTTTCTAAATCATTAAAATAGTAAGTCTTCATATAGTCACTCACAGCTTGTTGGTCTCTTAATGGATTATATGCTTCCCCTAGCTCTTTTTGGCCTAAAAAGATATAATTCCCGATTAAACTACTTAGAATTCTTAGTAAAATACCTCAATTAATTCATTTATTAAAGGAACTTTCATAAAAAAAGATAGCTTTACTGGCGAGATCCCCATGAGCGAGGACAGCGAGATCCTCTAGAGCGAGATCAAGCTTTTCCTGTTAAATTTTCACCTTAGCGATACTCACCTTACCAGCGACACTCAGCCTAATTCCTAGCGAGATTTCCCCTAGAGCGAGATCCTCCTTACAAAATCAACGAGATTTCCTTTATAAGCGAGATCCTCATGCCAACATCTCGCTATAATTCTCCACGATGAACTGCTTGCTTGTTCTTTCCAAGCAGTTGTCTGCTTATGCACAGATTCTCTGTTACAAATTTAAAAATACATAACTCAAAATCTAGACCTAATTTAAAGCAACTTCCTTCTACAAACATGTTTAGAATTGAGTTAAAAAAATTATCTTAAAATTTAAGCTCAAAATTTCTCGTCGTTTAATCTAGAGATTTAAAACTTCATCATTGGCCCCAATTCAAGCAGCTGCCTGCTTGTTCAACAATTTCTAGTTCAAACTTCAAAATTATATAACTCAATTTTCAGGCCTCATCTTAAAAAGTTTTATTCTACAAAGTTGTTCATAACTGAGTTTACAATATTATTTCAAATGTTTAGCTCAAAACGCTCCGTAATTCGTCCTAGAGCTTCAATTCTTCATTGATGGCTCAAATTCACCTGAGAAACGAATCCTTCATCTTTATTTTGCCCCTCCAGCATTATTCTGGCGAGTTTTCTTTCTAGCAGCCCAGCCACAGAAAATAGACACATAGAGCTTTCGAATGCCACTTAAATTACACAAATAGCCTAAGTAATTTGTCCAACCGACCCAATGAATTCGACCTTCTTGCTTATATTACCGCTCAAAATCCAGCATGAACCCTCCTTGTGCCACCTGGCCCACTATTGGTGATGAAGGCTAGGATTTAGCAAAACTCCTTTTTCTAACTTCACTCACAATATTACTTTAGCACTATACCTTATTAGATGACATGGTCTCATTCATATGCTTATTATGCATTCCATCATCAAGCATGACCTTCCTTAACCTAGCTGAGTTTTGTCCTACTTTTACACTTAGCTACCCAAAAGCCTATTTCTTCTTGCTTCCTTCTTCTACCCTTCCTAAGGCATGGCTTCATTTAGCTCATTAGAAGACATCACACTACTTACTTTTACTTGAAGTAATTAGGGTTTGGGTGAACAGTTCGTGACCAAGGCGATCGCTGAGGACGAGTGTGAAGTGTTCGTGCAGAGTTTCGGTCGTGTTGTTCGAGCGTTCGAGGTTGTTGTGTTCGAGCGTTCATGAGAAAGGAGCGTGGAAACGAGTCTACAAATATTCGTAGAGTTTTCTCATTATTCATTTGTAGTTGTTCATGCTGTAATTTCTGTATTAATTGTATAACCACATGTTTCTGTACGACTGTAATTTGTAATGTTCATTCATGATTGTAATTTGGAATGATCTTATTTCCGCTGCTCATGGAAATCTCGAATTTGATTTCTTTCATATAACCTATAGTTTCTTTTCTCTCTCACATGGCATTTAATATAAATCACATTTATATTAAATTTAACAATTATGAATCCAATTCATATAATTAATGTTTGAATCATATTCAAATATTTATTTCCTCTCATTACAATTATAATGTATTAAATGCATTACAGTAATTATATCACATATTATTAAAATAACTTAATTATATCATATATATAATTAAATCTCTCTATTAATTTGAACAATTCAAATTAATCTAAAAACTGATTCTCATTTAATCCTATTGAGTTACCAAGGGGACCTCATGGACGTGTAGCTTGACCTGTAGCTTGAAGCTCCAACGGTACATGAATAATTAACTAAACTCTTTAATTAAATTATTCACCATTCGTTAACTTTCGGTCACTCCACTAAAGAACGACAGTTGCACTCTTTGCACTACAGATATATTTTTGTGTCCAAATCAACAGTACGATGACTCTTCACAAATTGCTCGTAAGTACAGCTGGGCCAAAATTACCTTTTTGCCCCTGTAGTTACATCTAACTTCTTAAGTACCATTGATCCATCTAATGAACAATAGATAATAGTCTAACTATGACTAAACTCCTCTCGGGCCAGGAGAGGGTATGATGCCACATTGTTCAAACCCTGAAATCAGCCCTTAAGGGAGCAATTTATCTACTTACTCTGACCTTGGGGAAGGAGTGAATTTCTTCTTGTGTAGCTGTGTTCCTAGCTCCCAATCAGACAAATCCCCAAAAAGGTAGGCTTGTTGAGTCAGCGATCTGGCCACTTTCACCCATACAAATTAAAGAACTGTCTTCATAGGCAGGAGTTCACAATTCACTCAGGATTTAGGTCATGTTACCTATGGTCATCCTGGTGAAATGTAAGTCTCTATTATGAACAGTGTTATATAATGAGACTGAACATTTCGTGGTCCGGTCTTATACAAACTCCTTTGTATAGAATATCCCCGCTCACATGTCTATATATGAATGTTCAAGATCAGATCAATTGTAGCACTTTACAACAATTGTAACACCTACAAAACGGGTCGTACTTGTAGCATCACCAGGATAAGGTACCTAACCTTATCTATCTACTACAGACCATTTAGGTTATCAGTTAAACATGATCCACTCGTATGTCTCTACATACATGTTTAAGTTACAAGATAACCTTGGATGTTAGTTTATTGGTTTGTGGTTAATGCAACTAAAATATGAATAAAATATCATATATTTTATTAAATAAACATTGAGTTTGTTCAATACATTTACAAACTATAGCACCCTATAAGATTTAGGTCATCAACCCCAACAATTATATGTTATATTGAATATAACATATAGTTTGATATATGTATTATATGATAAGGTACTTATCATATATATATATATATATTAATTGGTTTATTAAAAATAAATTAATTTTTTCTATTTTTTTTAAAAAAATCATTTTTGGGAGGGAGTTATAACTCTCTCCCCCTCTTTCTCTCTAAAACGTGATTGTGGGGAGTTGTTTTTTGTTTTCATCTTCTCCCTCTGGTTTTCACAGAGACAAAAACACAGAAATCACAGAAACGTTATGAGATATTCTTCCCCATCTTCTTCTCTTCTCTACTCTCTAAAAATGCCCTCATCCAAAATAATAAGAGCCCATAAAACTCCTGGGTTTTTATCCAGAAAATACAGTGAAAATTTCATGGTAGTGTCTTTTTTTTTATCAAGGTATTATTCTTGAAGATCGGTCTCCAAAGGTTAGGGTTTCTAAACCCATTTTTCTCTTTTGCAATTCTCCAAGCATGCTATAAATTGTATTTTAAATGCATAAGGGTTCCATATGTTTCTGTAAAATTTGGCTGTTTTGTAAATTTTTGGGTTTTGGGTCTGATCTTGTTTTCACTCAAGGACCTTCAATGGTTCTTACAGAACCATCCTTAACACATTAAGTACCATCCTTAATGCATCGTCTACTCCTTAACCATCTTACTCATCCCTTCTCAAGATGCTCAAGTACGCGTTGAAAAACTTATCAGCCTATGCGACGTACATCCACTATGCGATGTACTTAGACTGCCTTCTTTATTGATTCGTTATGTTGTATACATTAACACATAACCTCACTGAATCAGCTGCTTGTTTATTCTTCATATGAAGTTGCCTGCTTATTCATCCACAATATCATCTCAAAATCAAACTTCCAGATTTCATAACTTTAATTCCAGCATTCGTTTAACTAAACTTCCTTCAATGAAATGCTCATAAACATCTTAACTTTTGCTTACGTTAGGCTTTGAGCAAAATTCTTCCAAAACCGATTAGAATTTCCTCAAATTTTTCTTTGGCTGGCCAAAAATTCTTCAACTTTCAAATTCTTCAGATGGCAACAACTATCCCTTACCTAAGCGTTAGAAAACTTTGGCAAAATAGTCTCCTTCTTGGTTAAGCCTATTTATACTTTGGCTTGCAGTAAGAGTTAGATTAATTAATTACCACATGGAAAGATTATCCCTTTATTGATGTCTACAAGCCTGCCACATGGCTTACTTATTCATTAATTAAGCTGAATTTCTTAGCTTAAACTTGGTCGCATGGCCTTGCGACCATCCAAGATTTCTCCCTTCAACGCATAATCATCTGCAGCATCTTTCGTCAGCTTAGTCCTCAATAATGGTATATCAAGTTGGTTGCATAAACCTTACATACCACTTGCTATACTTAACCACAAAGCCCTCCTTGGATCTCTGGCCGCATGGCACCTACCAGTTCCAACGCTTGAAACCCTTTCCTCTCTCTCGATGTTAACTTATTCCTACTTCACCTGAGAACCCAGCGTTCTATACGTAACATATTTTCTTGCCATTTTTTGGTTTACCATTAATAGACTTTTCCAATTCTCTACGCGTTCACCGTGTTACAACATGAATGCATATAATCATAACATTTAGAAAATTTTCCTTCTCTTATATTTCAGACTCATCATTCACTATACATAATTACTTTTTCATTGACCTTAATTTACATCTTAACCCATAATTAGGAGATCTTAAATTTGATTAACTAGTGAAACAAGTTCAGGAATTTACACATTCAGACTAACATTGTACAAACACGTAATAACCAAATCAAACTCAATAGAATTTATCCCACTAATTTTATATATTTCCTGTAAAAACTCCTCATACGTTATTCCGACGTCTATAGCCAAACTTTTCAATTGACCTCTTACATATTCTTTCTCATTCTCCTTCCATTCGCACCCAAAACAAACAAACATAAGAGGCATCATGAAAATATTCATACAGATGTATAAACAATTACTAAAATCATACAAAATCTTGGGAAAAATACGTAATCTCAGTGAAAAAAATATCAATATCTCACTCGAGAGTTCAAACTCTAGGATAAATCTCGGGGTAAATATTATAATTCTCAATCGGGATGATTGAATTGCCATAGAGATTACATAAACGACCACTAAAACAGTAATTAATGGGCTCAACAACATGCAAATAACAATTCAAACACATTTATAAAAGACAATATCGAAATATATACCTTTTTTTTTGCAACGAGATGGGCTGTGAGAGTTTCAAGACTTCTAAATACTTGGAAAAAGTTTTTAGAACCAAACTTGTAGAGCAAGGCAATCGTTGGATTTGCAAAACAATTATATTATAATAATATAATATTATTATTACAGAGGACATATTCGTAAAATTACTTTTTGATCACTGATTACATATGGACAGTTGTTTACCCAAAATTCTAATGCCATCCCGAGGCTGATCTTGCTCGAGAAGGTCCGAGATAAACTCTTTTAACGAGTTTTCAAAAAACGTGTTACTTTTGTAATGTGAAAACTAGAAATGCCTATTTTGGACAAATTTTCAATATATTTTTTTATATTTATAAATAATATTGTGTACACTTTCTTTTTTTTTTATCCTTTAGTTTAACAAAAATGATACTTTTGAAACTATTTCAAAATTTAAAGATATTTTTGGGCCAAATTTTAAAGTTTAAAGATGAAAATAAAAAATCAAAGTAGGAAATATAATATTGAAACCAAACTCAAGATTTACAATATTTATTATAATTTAACCAAAATTCTTCAAAATTATTTGGCTAATTGTTTGAAAGTGATACTTGTGCTTTGGGGAACTTAAGTCACAATCAACATTCAATTCATAATTACAAGTTGTGGATAACATATGGTACATGCTCAAAATTTATATGTAATAAATGAAACTTGCCTAGAAAAAAGTTGTGGATAACAAAATCCACTCGATATAGGTTAGAGAATTCTATATATATATATTTAATATATATATATTATATATATCGTATATAGTATATATATATATATAAAATAGAACTTTGAAATTCCGGTAAGTTCTTGAACTTCAAATATATGTAATAAGTTTTCAATTTTTTTTTTTTTTTTTTTTTTTACTTGGTCTCAATTTTGTGCCAAACAAATTATTTACTTATTCAATCCTTAAAATATCTATTGGTTTATTAGATACAAATTAAACGTATATATTAATTTTTTAAATATGACAAATATGTAAGGAAGTTGTTATTTGATGATTAATTTAAAGTTAAAAGACTTACTAAACATAAAATGGAGAGTTATGAATTTATTAAGCATCTTTTAAAAGTTGAAAGTGTAATTAACTAGAAAGTACGATACACTCCTCAAATATAAATATTCTCTTTACAATGAATATTATGTTATGGATAGAATTGTGTAAATGTAAGTGTATTGAAGATATGTTAGGTCTCCTTTTGATACCTCCTTGTGTTCTTAAGATTAAATTTATAAACACTAAGTCCACTCAATCATAAATTTTGTTAAGTGGCATTACTTAATATTTGATATAAAAAATAGGGAAGGAAGAGTTTGTAAACTCCACTCATTGTTTGGCCCAAGAAGTTGGTGGGTCCCACTACTAAAAAACACAAATTTTATATCTTATCAAGTCCTTACACTATGGGACTAGAAGTTCACAACTCCCTAGATTTCATAACTCTTACTCTTCACTATTGCACTCCTAACCCCAAACACTCTCTAAAAGAATTTAAAGTCATTACCTATACCAACAAGGTGTACCTTTCTTTTCGATGGCTCAATCATAGAAACACTAAAGTTAAACGTGCTTAGCTTATAGCAATCCTTTAATAGGTGACTCCTAGGACTTTTCTTAAAATGCATTTGAGTGAGGACAAAGCATGCTGAAACCAGGTTGCAGGGAATGAAAGGAAATGTTGGGACCATCAGGCCAAATCTAGATGCCGAATCCTAGGCTTGGGGCTTTACATGATAACCAAAAGATCAATTGAATCTCCAATTCCAACTCATTGTCCCATAAATAAAAATGTAATAGATCTTTTTTTTTAAAAAAAATGTAATGGACGAAGTTTAACTAAACCATAGAATTTCAATTCAAACTAATTAAGTTTAACAATGTCAATATTGACATAAACGTCAAGGTCTCAATTTCACAAAAAAAAAAAAAAATGAAAATATCAATTAAATATTGAGTAATTTTTTTAAAAAAATAAAAATTCAAATTAAAAAATATCTTACATTTGATCACTAGCACATATGATATACCAATTGGGTCATTCACGCTTTGACCAATATTTTACACTTTATTAATGAGTTAATTTTTTTTTTTTTTTTTTTATAGTAGATTCACATCAGTATCATTTATTTTCTTTTTCCTATAAACATTGTTTTTATTATGATATAATGGATTAGGGTTAGTTGCACAAATAACAATTAGACCCAAAATAGTAAAGGATGTAGAACAAGGATAAACATATTAGTGACATGGCACAAAATTAACGTCGGATATAATTGATGGCAACTATCTAGTAACTATATGGGTAAATGACTAAAAAGTCCACACGCAACCCACCATTTCGCGCTTCTTCTTATGGTTTTCTCAAATGGAAAGCTATCACTGATAGCATCTATTAGTGACAACTTTCAATTTAATACAACCTTGAAATAGTAACACTTTAAATATCACCTTTCAATATGTTAGCAGTTTTCAATGGCTATCATTGATACATGACGATCCATTGGAATCAAACTTCAAATATTAACACCTAAGACTATCAGTAGATATCAATGATAGACTTTTATAGGTAGTTATCAACTTTTGAAAGAAAACTATCATTTTTCAAAGATTAGCATTTAAAGCTATAAATGATAGAGGTCTATCAACAAGAGGTCTATAAGTGACTATCTCTGATATTTACCTAAGTCATATGACCAATATCATTAATACTATTCATTTAATTGATATATACCTAAGTCATATCACTGATAGTTATAGCTATCATTGATAGCTTTTATCAGTGGCTATAACCGATAGCTTATAGTAGTGGCTATCAATGATACACTTTCATAAAATGGAATTGACTTTTATATCATTGATATCATCAATATATGGATATCATCTAAGTTCTATCACAATATCTCTGATATCACTTATATCAGAGTTATCGATGATAGCTTCTATCATTGATAACATGTTATCAGAGATAACTTCTATCATTTTTTTTACCATAAAATAATATGCTATCGTTGATAGCTTTTATCACTGATAAAATGCTATTAGTGATAACTTCTAGGCATTTCACTTATACTTTATTTCGAGGTTCAACTTTATTAATTAAATTCACTAAGTTAACTATCAATGATAGACTTCTATAAGTGACTATTAACTGTGAAAAAAATCATCAAAGATTAAGCTATCAATAATAGAAAATATGAGTGGCTATCACTGATAGACTTTCATTAGTGACTACCAATTTTGAAAGATTAACACTTAAGGCTATCAGTGGCTATTATTGAGAAACTTTTATCGTGATTATCAATAGCAGACTTTTATCATTAATAGTCTTCTGCCACTGATGTCACCTAAGTTCAATATCACTAATACATGAATATGACTGATATCTATGTAAGTTCTATCACTCTAATATCACTAATAATTGATATTATCAATACATAAATATTACGATACACAAACAAATATTTTAATTTATGCCCTTCATTTTGGGTCATCTATGCCACCTTTCCAAGTTTTTACTGATAGACATCATACTCTTAAAGCCCTACAAAAAGAAAAAAAAAAAAAAAAAACTATTGGCCTGTTTGATATCATTCGCATTTCTCATTTTTTTGAGAAATAAACTTATTTAATAGCTATTCTTAGTTCTTATTTCAAACATTTAAGAAATATTTCTAAAAATGGTGCAAACTTGAAAACTAAAAAGAGTAGTTTCTTTCAAATCCGTTTTCGTTTGCTATTTATATTTAATGTTTCGTTATAATAACTAACTTCTTGATTGGCTTGTTAGTATTAAGCCATTTATGAATTGAGTATTTTCAAGTTTTGGGTAGGAAACTCAGCCTCATAATTCTTATGAAAAAAATGGAAGAAGTAAAAATTGGAAAAAAGAAAGAAAATAAAAAAAGAAAAAGAAATGGAAGAAGCAAAAGGTGACAAAAAAAGAAAGAAAATAGAAAAAAAAACCAAAGAAAGAAAAGAAACAATAGAAAAAAAAGGAAAGAAAATAGAAGAAAAGAGAAGAAGAAAAAATTGAAAAAAAGAAAGAGAGTAAAAAAAAAAAAGAAGAAGAAGTAAAAACCAAAGAAAGAAAAGAAAATTAAAATTAGAAAAAGAAAGGAAAGAAACAAAAATTGAAGAAAGGAAAGAAAATTAAAAAATTAAAAAAAAGAAAAGAAAAGAAGAAAAACGGGATAAATGAAAGAAAATAAAAAAAGAAAGGAAAGAAAAAGAAAGAGAAAGGAAAGAAAATTAAAAAAAAAAAAAAAAAGAAAAGATGGAGAAAGAAAAGAAAATAAAAAAGAAAGGGAAGAAGTAAAAACTGGAGAAATGAAAGAAAATTAAAAAAGAAAACAAAAATTGGAGAAAGAAAATCAAATTAAAAATTAAAAAAATGAAAGAAGAAGGTGTGCAACAAGACAAGACAAATATGGATAGAATTGAATATTAGAAAAAATGACTGGTTAACACTTCTATATCTTTAAATATTTTAAAGAAATGATATACTTTTAGATTTTTCGTTTATTTTACTATTTATTACAAATATTTTTAACTAAGCTCGAGATCCAATGGAAACTAAGTTCAAATCAATCAAATTTTCGAAATTTTATGACGGTAGAGACCAAATTGAATAATGTAACTTTAGTATAATTATTCCAATTAATACATAATTGTAAGAGCATAGTTAAAAAAATAAAAAAAAAAAAGAATTAGGGAAAAAATAAACATAAGAAGAGAGAGGCAAAGGGTAGAGTGGTCCCATTTCCGATCACACAGACACAGCCACATCCTCTCTATATCTCTTTCTTTGTGTCTCTCTATACAAAAAGTCTTTGCGTCAAAGCAAAGCCCAAAATAATTTTATATAATGATCCTTTTCTCTCTTTTTTTTTTTTTTTTCTTTTTTTTTCTTTCTTTTAAATACTATCTTTGACATCGATATGTTTGACTTTAACTCATTTTATTTTTTATATTTTTAAAATATTCATTTTCATTATTATATTTTTAAAAAATATCATTTTAATCTAGAAAATTTTCAAAAATAAAAAAATAAGGAAAATATTTATACAAAATAGAAAATTTTAATATTTTTTTATAGAGACGGATAAAAATCTATCAATGTCTATCAGTGATAGAAACTGATAGAAATCTATCATTGATATTATGTGATAGACGCTGATAAAAGTCTTTAAGTATTTATTAGTGTTTTTTTGTTATTTCTATAAATATTTTGAATTTTTTTTTATTTGTAAAAATTTTTCTTTAGTTTATCTACTTTCATTTTTATTACCCTCTTCATAGACCAAAATAATCACTTAAATTTTAAAGAGAAAAAAAATAAAATTAGAATTATAAGAATAAAAAAAAACCGAATCAATTAAATTCAAAAAGTATAGGTATAAAAGGGTTATTATTATTATTATTTTAATGAAGAAAACAAATTGGAAATTGAAAAAAGCATTAAATTGCGAGCGAACCAAACATCGAATAATAATAATAATAATAATAATATGCACTCAAAATAATTAAAATGATGCCCAACTTGAACCTAGTCCTCTTATCCAAGATTGGTTGCATGATGCATTAGCTCAATTATACCAAAAGTTTTTTTTTTAGGTTGCGGAAAAATAACATTTTGGTCCCTAACTTTTAAGTATAATTTTTATTTGATCCATAAGTTTCAAAATTTTACATATCTAATATTTAAGTTTTGAGTTATGTTTCAATTTAGTCATTGGATTTCAAAATATAACAATTTTACTTTTGAGAATTAAGTTTTGCTTCAATTTAGTCCTTCAATTTTAAAACTTACACTTTTAACCTCGCCTTTTCTCTAAAGAATCATTTTCCATCTATAGAGTTAATGTCTATTAATTATTTTAAAAGACTTATAATTAATTAAGTTTTACTATTTTTCATCATTATTAAAATTAAATTTAAAATTTAGCTTCATAACTATTTAAGTTAATTAATAAACATTAATGCAATGATGAAAGATGAATATTTAATGAAAAGTGGAGGTTAAAAGTGTAAATCTTGAATCTTATGGACCAAATTTAAACAAAACTCAAATATCAAGTATAAAATTATAAAATTTTAATATCTAGAGACTAAGATTGAAATTAAACTCAGAATTAAAAAAAAAAAAAAAAAACTAAATGTACAACCGTTTGAAACATAGAGACTAAAATAGAAACTCGAGCAAAGACCTAAAAAAAAGTGTTTTTTTCCCAAAAAAAAAAATAAAATAAAATAAAATAAGCTATTGGTATAAATGAGCCAATGCATTATGCAACAAATCACGGATAAGAGGACTAGGTTCAAATTGGGCAATCATTTTAATATTTATAATATATATTATTATTAATGTTTGGGTCACTAATTTCGATGCTTTATTGCTTCTAAAAAGGTGTTTTGAGCTTTTCCATGGATTTGTCTAGAGGAACAAAGTGATAGAAAATCCTTACCATCATTCCATTGTGTGGGGATGTTTCCCTAACTATTGTAGTTTGAGTAACTCTCAATTTATGTACATTGTTTTTAGTTTCTGACCTTTGAATGGTTTACAACACCAATCTGTATCTCATCGCTAAGTTTATGCGATACGTAAAATAACATGATCGCCCCTTGAAAGATTGTTTTAAAATTATTTGAAATACGAACAATGTCTTGAAAATGGTAGTCATTTCATGTGTGATGCATGATTGAACTGTATAATACCAATGATATGCTTGGAGGAAGAAGAATTCATCGCTAAGATCAAGGCAAACTATCAAATTGTCCAAAAATAAATAGTACTTTGTTATGGGAAAGGATTGTTAGAGATATGAACATAACACCCCTATCAACTTTTCTATGGCAATGTTTCTATCTATGCCAAGTCATTTGGTTAAAACAAAAAATAAAGGGAAATATACTTTTTTGGTCCTGAGGTTTTGGATTTAATTTCCATTTAATATTTAAATTTTAAAATGTTAAATATTTTGGCTTAATTTGGCAATCATTCTATTTTTTTATTTTTTGAAAATTAAATCTATGAACACTACTTATACTTCCAAATTTTTTACTTTGTTGATATACTTTTCACCAATGATTTAAAAAACTAAACCAAATTTTGAGAACTAAAAAAAAATAACTTTGAAAAATTGTTTTTGTTTCTTGAATTTGACCAAGAATTCAATCATTGTACTTAAAAAATATGCAAATTATAATAAGAAATGTAGATGAAATAGACTTAATTTTCAAAAACAAAAACAAAAAATCAAATGGTTACCAAACGGGACCTTAGTCCTTAAGTTTTGAGTTTCGTTTCAATTTAGTCTAGAGGTTTCAAAATGTTACAAGAGATTTAAGTTTTGTTTCAGTTTGGTCCCTAAATTTCAAGATCTACATTTTTAACCTCGATTTCTTAATAAACACTCATTTTTCGTTTTTAGTGTTATTATTTATTAATTAATTAAAAGAATTATGATAACTAAGTTTAATATTTTTCATCACTGTTAAAATTAAATTTAAAATTTTACTTCATGATTATTTAAAATTAATTAATAGAGATTAACACTAATGATTGAAAATCAATATTTAATGAAAAATCGAGCTCGAATTTAGATCTTGAAAATTAGAGACAAAACTCAAATCTCTCATAACATTTTGAAACCTATGGACTAAATTGAAACCAAGCTCAAAACTTAAGGACTAAATGTACAACATTTTGAAATTCAGGGACTAAATAGAAACTAGACCTAAAATCTAGAGACTAAAAAATTATGCTTCCCAAAAATAAATTATGTAGACATGAATTTAAAGTAAACAATATCATACTATTGTGAAAATATGAAGTGGTTCAGCTGGCAAATAGAACGTCGAGTTTAAGAGATAAAGTTTGATGAGAAGGAGAGAGATAGATTACAAAGAGAAGAGTCCATTAAAAAGTAGAAGAAAAGAGAAAGAAAGGAGAGAGTTAGAGACATGTGGGGCAAATAGTGAAGGTGAGAAAAAAGATTGATGAAAGAGAAGGAAGGAGGGGGGAAAGGGAGGTTGTGATGTTTATCTGCTAGTTGTGTCCTTAACAAATCTTGGGCTTTAGTTTATAGCTTCTTCCTAATGGAATTACTCTAATTTCTTTATGTGGTTCTCGATTGCTCTGCATGTTTGAGAGTAAGTTTATAGCTTCTTCCTAATGGAATTACTCTAATTTCTTTATGTGGTTCTCGATTGCTCTGCATGTTTGAGAGTAATTTTGAAATAGTTAAAATCACTTTTATGTACAAATTTCATATACAATTTTAAATGATAAGAATCTGTTTTGGAGTGATTTTAACCATTTGAAACCATTTGAGAATCAAACATTTTAAAAATGATAAAAATGATTTTAACTATTTGAGTTGTTATAACATCCAGAACCAACACCGTATTCCCTCAAAATACAATGTCTTTGCCTATAACATGAACTTGTCCCTTCCCATTCTATTTGTGATATTCTTTTACTGTTCATAGATTGTTTGCTTCTTGTCTGTAATGAATCCATAACAGTGTTCCTGGGTCAAGTTTAGTTTGGAGATTGATTTGTTTAATCTAACTCAATGCATCTCATTCAAACAATGAATAATTTTAATCGTTTGTACAATGTTCCTGTTCCTGAGGCCTCAGCATTGTTGTATGTTTAAAAGATATCCATACTCTTTCAAAAGTTATAATATTATTTTTGACATTTTATAAACATTTTAAATATCTATCAAAATTGAAAAATAGTTGGAATATTGGGCAAAAAGTTCATGTATTTAAATGGATTCGCAAACATCTTAGTAACTTTCTCGTTGATATTTCGTCTAACATTCTAAAAGATATTTACTTCAAAGATAATTTCGAGACGTTTATGAAATGACAAAAAAAGAGTATTTTTCAAACCATTGACAAATTTCAAGAATATTTAAAATTCAAAAACTATTTACACTTGATGATGATGGAAAAGAAAACAGCAACAAGAACTAAGAGTGTTCAAAAAACTTGATGACCCAAAAAAATCGATCAACCTGACCCAACCCGTGTGGTTTAGATTGAGTTATCAACTCATTTGAGTTGGGTTGGATTCAAATAAATAAAAATTTTATGGATTGGGTTAGTTCATGGATTCACTTAATATAATCCAAACCAACCCGAATTTATTATTAACTTAAAAATATATTTTTTTATTACTTATAACACAATTATTTATACATATATCGATTTTAATTTTATTTAATTCTAATTTTTTTAATAATTTATTCTTCTTCTTTACACTATAGAAATAAAATTTTCACTATATAAATTGAAATTGAGTTGTTAATCTTAATTAATTATAGAAAAATAATTAAATTAGATATTTACATATTTACGTTTTGCTTCTTTTTAAAATAAAATAATTTCATGACTTGATTAACCCAAATCAACCCAACCAAAATATTTCATGGTTGGATTGGGTTCGGTTCATTTTTTAATAAGGATTATTTGGGTTGAAAAAATTTACAATCCGAATAATTTGGTCAAGTCTAAAAAGTGTTTCAATCCAACCCAACCCACGAATACTTTTTTTTTTTTTTTTTTTTTAATGTTAACTTTATTATTATAAAATCCATTCCATGGCAGCCTAGAAGTGATCCAACTAACATGGTATTGCAATTTCAATGATTTGAGGTTTAAATAAACAATAACAGCCCGAATCTTTTATCATCATTGCTTCATCCTAACCATAACAAAATTTGCTGTATAAATATGAAAAGTGCACAGAAGCTCGGAGACTTCATAAAGAAAGAAAGAAGAAAAAAGTACATACATGGATGTTGTAAAATATAATTTTTTTTTTAAAAAAAAAAAAAAAAAACCAAGGGCTCTGCCTTCAGTTACAAGTTAATCACCAATTGATGGAATGATAAAATAACAAGGCCTAAAACTTTGTCTTCTACTTTCATGAGATAAATTTGCAATCTTCTCCACTAAAGACTCAACTTAAAAGGGGAAAAAGGGGCTCAAAATGTACAAGGTAACAACTCATTATACACAAAATTGCAATTCCAAACACTGTCATCAGAAAAACCATACCATGTTAATTGTAGGACTAATTTATTATACAAGGAGTGAAGTAGTTACCAGAGATGATCTATGATTCCTGCTAATTGGTAGGTGAACATAAACTTCATGCACATCTTGTTTGCACACTTCACCTCTGTCCCTGTCAATAGCGTAGCATACGTACACAGTTTCGATTACATTATCCAGTACGTGGATGAAGAATCCGAGTACTACGGTCAGGAGCAGCCATGCTGCAACAGCAATGAGGTATGTATTAACCCCAAGATGACTGACAGCATGTAAGATAGCACAAGCCTGCAAATACACAACCATAGGAAAGGAATATAAGAGAAATGACTAAGGGGAAAGAGAATTCTTGACTCGTATGTGCACAGCTAAACAAAAGTACAGGACTTTTCTGTTTACTTACCACGATTGCATATATGGCTGAGAGGACAAAGGCGATTCCAGCTAACAAACGTGTGGAGATTGTCTCCACAAAAACAGTTGAGAGGAGATTTCGTTTCAAAAGTTCATATGTCATTCTTGCAGATGAGCAGTAAGCTTCACCTGTTATTGCTGCAAAAGTTATTGCAAATTTGTTCAGATAATCAACAGCTGCCAGAAATGTATTTACACAGCAACGCAAAATAAGGTTGAACATCCCGGGAATATCTTCTTGTCTTGCACTATCGACCACAGCACGAACAACACGCACCACGAGAATTAGTAAACCAGATAAACATATAGTGCCAGCAGAGGGGCCAAATGCATTCCTGCAAGTGGGCAAAAACCAGCACATGAATCAATAATCATAAATGATGCCACAATCTTTCATCAGATAATGAGGCATTTCTCCTGTTAAGACCCTTATCGTTGTTGTGTATATATAGATATTCCCAAAATCAACAGTCAACAGCACCTTCCTGATCCCAACCTTGTCTGACACGAGACATTGCATTGTCCCAATACAAAACAAAGTGACCATCTCAAACATTCATAAATATTATAGTTATAAGTTGAGCAAGTTCCAAAAAAGAACCAGGAAAAGAAAATCAACAGTGAAGCAGAAGAGGCATTCTCATCTAGAAAAAGAAAAGGCAAGTCAGAAAGCTAACTAATACAATCAAACTAGAAAGATTGGCAATGACAAAGTTAAAGAGTGCATGAAAAAGTAAGAAAATGTTCAAATATACTTGCAATCAGGTTGCCAATATATCAATGCAAGGAACATGAACAAGAGTATATCGTCTCTCTATCCTTCTCATAACATTTTCAGTCATCCTTTTCCCTCTTTTTCAATATAGTATTGATACCAGAACCAAACTCAGATCAAAGTTTGTTTCCCTCTCTTTTAAATTAGCTCCGTTGCTCCATATCTGTACTACATCAGATTGGGTATTAGAGCCTAACCCTTTATAATGCTATCATGTGATAAGCTTTCAGAACTCTATCTACCCACAAAGGAAGAAAACTAGGAGAGAAGTTGGTTAACTCTACAGTTGACTGCTGACTGTTGTGCGATGGGCCTTTTTTTCCTTTTTTTTTTTTTTTTTCTTTTCTGGTATAAACCAAGCTTTCATGGAGAAAAAATGAAAAAAAAATTACGATGATATACAAAGAACAAGCTTGCAAAAGGAATTCTCAACTCACAACAGAAACACACTCCAGTTCAAAAGAATTACACCTAGCTAACAATTACAAAAGACCAATTAACATATGCTCATAAAGATGCATTCGACCTCACAATTTCTCACACCTCCTCCAAAGACCTCTCCAAACCTCTAATAATTTTACTATTTCTCTTAAGCCACATTCCTGAGAGAAAAGAAAAGGAAAAAGCCTACCACAAGACTCTTCTTTTATCACGAAAGGGAGCGTTCACCAAAATCTCCTTCACTAACACTGTGGTAGATTGTTAGTCAGGCAAGGTTAGAGTGAGTGATGAGGACAAATAGTCCATTTGGCGGAGGGGGCAATAAAAATTAGGTTGGTGGAAATAATAAAGAAATTTGAAAAAATAAAAAAGACAATGAAATATAAAAAGCATCACAATTTAAACCTATATCTTGCATGGAAACACCACAAAAATAAATAAATAAAAATTAAAAAAAAAAAAAGAACACCAAAGAGAAGACTTCAATTTTTCCGACTCAAAAGCGATCTAACCAACATATTCCTTTTAGAAATTCTTTGATTATGCTCCAACCAAATCTTTGAAATGATAGCTTTAACTGCACCAACCCATAACAACCGGGGAAGTGGAGAAACATTTGGTTCCTTGTTAAAAAAAAATGGAGAACTTTTTTCTCCATAAAACAAACCATTTTGGACCAAGAAGGGAATTATTCGTGCCTTGCAGATAGAGTCCAAGAGAAGAAATTTACTTTCTCTGGACCCTTCTCCTTCTAGGTTACTGTGGATACGTCACTTCCAAAACCTTCCTAGTTCCACCTCAATCCTGCAAGCTTCCTGAATAATGATTTAATGGAGAAGTTCCCTGATGGATGAAGAGTCCAAAAAGTATTGCTTTCGATAACAAGGCATTCCTTCCCACCCCACCCCCATGTCAGATAGCTTGATGTGGCAGGTGTAGCAAGATGGAAATAAATCTCATGAAAATCAGAAGATCCACACCAAAGAAGGGAGAAACTCTATTGAAACAAAATTTCTGTATTTCTCACATCCAAAAAGGTTTCTCAAGACAACCTTAAGTGCGCTATTTACAGCCTTAACAATAGAAGTTACTTATAGATCTTAAATCACTAATTAAATTAACAAGTTAACAAACACAATAAACTAATTAACTTTTCTACTCCTTCCTACACCATAGCTCCTCAAGTCCTATATTAGGTACAAGGTTTTGCCTCAGTACTACCCTGTCCTCCAAGACCTGATTTCTTAATCTCCTGCAACACTCGACATCCACCCTTTTTTTTAAGGGAAAAAAAAAAAAAAGGAAACAAACTTCTAAACCATGAAGCCCTAAAGTCTCTTGCTGCCTAAAACTCCGCCAGGAAAGCACAGCATTACATTTAATCCTTTGTGCAGGAAATGCTATGGGTTTTCCACTTTTGGACCTCGCAAAGAGAGTGTTTTTTTCCTCTGAGTTTATCTCTCATTCGTGGTAGCCCTAAATTTTCACTACATATGTTACCATCTGTCCAGGAGAGAAGCAAGCCACCTTTCTTTGCTCCACCTTCCCGAGCAGGGAAGAGAACGAGAATAGGTCACGGATGGTGGTCGTGGTAGGTTCCTTCTCAAATTCTTTATCAGGTACAAGGTTTTGTATCATTACTACCCTATTCTCCAAGACCTGATTTCTCAATCCCCTGCAACCTTTGACATTCATCTTTTTTTGAGACTGCCAGACCATGAACTTTAGGCAATATGAACTTTGCAAGGTGATTGAAGCATCATTATCTCCCCAAAAACATATGCTGTTATGTTCTCCAAGCTTAAGAGTTGAGAAAATTTTGATTGAATTCTTTTGTTTTGCAATATTCCACTAATGAATTTGAAACTCCCAGCTTTCATCTCTTTAGTGTGAACCACATAAAGTCGTTCAATCTGTACTTCCTTGCTATAATCTTGAACAAAAGTTCCATTGCTCCTTCAGGAATCTTGATAACCATGTTAGCAACAAGGCATCATTTCTCTTCTTTAAACTCCCATAGCCCAAATCCTGCTTTTCTGATGGAAGTGAAGCAATGCACCAATTCCCTATATTACTGAATTGGCAATTATTATGCCCCACAACAGGAAATTAATAATTCTTCTTTCTATCGCATTGCAGCGTTCTTTCCAGCTTAAACATTGATCAAGAGTAGCTTAAAATGCTGGATATCATAGAAGGGGACAAGGCCAGGCCAGATGCCCCTAGGTAGTCAAATTCTTCCATTTTGCTAGCTTCCTCAAAATTCTTTCATACAGCAATTACAAAAATCAACAGCCTTCAGAACTCTTCATCTAGATTGACTCCCAAGACTGAAGACTTAGCAAGGCTTTGCTTGGTTACCAGAGCACTTTCATACACACACTGTCAATGATGGATGCATTCTCTCATTACCAATTTGAAAGCCTTCCAGCAGTCAAATCAAAGCTTCTTGGCCTAGCAGCCCGACTCAACACATTAGAAATAATCACAAACAGAGGCAGGGAAATGAGATTCCTTTGCTTCAGTATCCTAGTCCTTGAGGCTAAACTTTCCATTGAGTAGGAACAATTCATTTTTTAAATGCAACCTCGCATTCAACTCAGCCCAGCCCACTCTTTCTAACTCAACCAGCACCAATTTCCAATATAATATATCACATACCTTTTCTTTGTCTCTATGGAATAGCCACCCTAACCTATTTATTTTCTTCCTTTACTTGTTGCTCCATTAGCTACAAAAATTGATTCGAATCAATTTCTTGTAATACAGGTTCTTCTCAACACCTTCTTTCTTCTCTTCTTTGAACAAAGACATTGCCTCCTTTTTGTTGTCAAACTTATTAGTCTTCTCCTCCAGCTCCTCTTTCATTTCACATAAGCCTCCAGGCGTGTTTCTGCTCCAATATTGGTCTAGATCCCCAAAACCTTAGCTTCTACACAAATTTGAACCTTAGTCTACCCCCTAGTCCATTCACCATCCAAAAACATACAAATATTTTTAAATTGAAAGGGAGCAGATTCCCACAATAAGGATCCAGATCCTAACATTAAGGGAAATGGTTTGATGGTAAGTCTAGTTACTGAAAAGGGTGTTGAACCATAGTTTCTCTTCTTCTTAGTTCAAGTCAACACTAAATAGGGGAGCGGATTCTCTTACCTGTGGAGGTTGGATCACTAGCACCTTCCTGGAGAAGAGCAGTAAAAAGTTTGGAGCCCCTTCCATTGAGGAGGTTCTGAGACCAACAATGGCTTTGCCGAGAAGATTGAAAAACACACTTGATCTGGATGATTCCACCACTGAGTTCATCAAAAAGGCTTGGGACATCATTAAAGAGGGTGTGTTTGGAAATTCATTTTTTCTTTTAGGTGGGTGTTACCAACGTCAACGTGAACAAGATCTCCATTTTCCTTATAAGTTATACCAGAGCAGCTTCACTCAATTGAGGTCAACGAACTTACACTGATCATTCTTCATCTAGCCCATACAAAATCATACATGCATAAACCCCATCCTCATTTTCAATGATATAATGTAGCATTTGAAGAGAGTGATAAAGATTAAGAAATACCAAATTACTTAACAAATCAATTCAAAACAAGAAAGCCATGACTCTGATTCAACAGTACAAAAATTATTAGAAACTAACCTTAAAGACTTTCTAATGCTCCGTCTTGGAGTATCATCCTCTTCTTTCGTGAAATACCACTGTGATATGGTACCACTAATCACATAAACTTGTCCTTCCACCGTTACAGCAGCAGACCACAACATTGTAAGAATCGCCAATGCATAGTAAGCAGGTACCCACTTATCTTGCTTCCAAACACAAGTATACTCTCCACTTGATCCATGGGGATGGGGCAAAACTTTCCCATTCATCCTCGCAAACACCAAGAACAGAACAATTGGCGCATAATAAATCAGTAGCCCCAGCGTCATACTCGGTATAGCCACAAATAGACCCAGATTCATCGACAATGCATCCGAAGCAACCCCAATTATTTGAATCGTGAGCTCAATTCGGTGCCAATTAACGATAAATATCCACACGATTACCCCAATCACCAAGAATATGAAGATGAGAACTAAAATCCTATACACCATCGGGAAGTCATTACTGCAAGTGGGGTTAACCGTACAGGCAACAAACCAATAGACATTAATGAAGATAGGAACGACGATGAAGAAAGGAAGTAAAGCGTACACAATCTGTCTGGTGTAGTGTTTAAGCAAGAGAAGTAAAAGAAAGCAAATGGGTAAGCTCAGAATCAAAGTAGCAACAAGGGTCCAAATCAAGGATTTCAAAACAGATGAAGAAGAGGAGTAAAGAGAAACCCAATTGAGGTAAGAAGAAGAAGAAGAAGAAGAAAGCGAGTCCATAACACAATTGGAGGTTTTAAAGTCAAAGTGATAGAAGGAGAGATCAGGGTAATGGATGTTTCGATTGAAAGTGGCGAAAATCCCGAACCCAAAAGAGGAAACAACAAAGAGAACGAAAAGAACGAGGATGGGGATATCCTTGAAAGGCCTATGGCCATAGTTGTAAGAGATCTGAAGGTACTGAGAAGGGTCGGATTCATGGGGATTGTTGTGAGGTGGGTCGTCAATGGAGGGATAAGGGAAAAGAGAAGCAGGAGGAGGAGGAGGGGAATTGGAGAGAAGGGGTTGAGAGGCGGATGAGGAGTCATAGAGGGAAGTGGGTTTGTTGGGTTCTTCAGAGGCAGCCATGGGAGGGGAGAGGAAAAGGGGAAGAGGGGAATTGGACTAGGGAAGAAGGAGAAGGGTGTGAGGTTGAAAGGGATTTGAGCACATGGTTTGATGAAGCTCTGGACTGGTTTACAGTGGAAGGTAAAGAAGAAGGTGAAAATGGAACGTGTAAAACGAGTTTTGGGTTCAGTGGCAATGGAGAAGCTCCATTGAAAGGAGAAAAGTGAAGATGGAGATAGGATCAAGAGTGTTGAGCAAAGCTGGTAGTGGATTAAGCTAATTGTTAGACACGTACCTCTCTGCATCATCACTATGTTAATCCATATTCTAACTCATTACATTTTGTTGGTCTATGATTTTCCAGTATACCTCGAGTTTTCCGTCCCTACTTGAGTTTCTAATTAGTTTTTTTTCCCCCTTTTTTCTTTTAATGTAAAAACGTTATACTTTTTTAGTAAGTTTTGGATTTGATTTTAATTTACAACATATTTATAATTTTTTTTTTTTTTTTTATAAAAATTGGTATAATAATAATGAAAATCTATCGATTAATTAATCGTAATAAATCAGATCACAGACGTAATTGAATTGCTTTTTATCACGTTTACTTAGAATTATGAATCTATCATATTTATTGTTATCATTACCATTATCGTTACTTCGACCCTAAATAGTAATAATAACGATAAAGATAATAATAAATGTGATATATTTGTACTTTCATACTGTAACAGTGTATTACCGGTAACAATAACATAGTTTCAAAATGCAAATGGATTGATCATCCTTTGCTCGTCACTCAGTTTATGTGTATGTGTGTTTTTTTAATTCCAAATTGGGCAGCGGTCTGTAATTGTATGACTCTACTTGTTAATACAAGTACGGAATACAAGTAAACAATAACAAATGAAATTTATTGGGCCCATTTTTCAGATAATCGTTCAATGTTACTTTTCCCCTAATGTAAATCAAACTCAAGACTTATTAAAAGTGTAACATTTCGATACTCACGGACCAAATAGAAATTAGATCCAAAACTTAAGACAAAAAAAAGATTTTTTTTCTTATAACTTATTATTGATTGTTTTACAATATTAACGATTTTAGAAAAATTTTCACAGATAAAAAAAATTTCAAACTACTTACATAAATAGCAAAAAAAAAAAAAAAAACACTAATAAACTTCTATCAACATCTATTAATGATAGACTTCTATCAATTTCTATCATGATAGACACTTCTATTAACCTCTGTCAAAGAAGATTAAAATTTAGCTATTTTGTCACTTATTTTTCTATTTTTGAAAATCTCCCATCATTTTAACTACATTGTATTACAAGTTTAGTGTCTAAACACAAAGTTTATGTTTAGTTGCCTCATGAACTTTTTGAAGTAATTTTTAAGAATGACTAATAGATTCCAAAACTTTCAATTTTATGTCTAATAAATCAATGACTAATTGTACTAAAAAAACCTCAATTAATTTGAAATTTTAAAAAATGAATTGTTTTATTATATAATAATTTAACAAATATTAAATTAGCCAATGACTTATTGGATACAAAATAAAATTAAAAACAAATCTAATTGGTCTGTAGTAGTTGGACAGGGCTGGATACCTTATCCTGGTGACAACACGAATACGGTCTGCTTTGTAGGTATTACAATTGTTGTAAAGTGCTACAAAAGATCTGAGTTTGATCGCTCATGTGGATACATGTGAGCGGGGGTATTCTATACGAAAGAGTTTATATAAGACTGGACTACAAAATGACTAGTCTCATTATATAATGTCGTTCATAATTAAGACTTACATTTCACCAAGATGACCATAGGTGACATGACCTGAATCTTGAATGAGTTATGAACTCCTACCTATGAAGGCGGTCCTTTGATTTGTATGGGTGAGAATGGCCAGATCGTCGACTCAATAAGCCTACCATTTTGAGGATTCGTCTGATTGGGGAACTGGGAACATAGCTACATAAGATGGAATTCACTTCTTTCACAATGTTAGGAAAAGTAGATAAATTGCTCCCTTAAAGGCTGATTCCGGGGCTTGAACAATATGATACCACACCCTCTCTTGGTTAAAGAGGAGTTTGGTCATAGTTGGACTATGACTTATTGTTGATTAGAGAGATCAATGGTACTTATGTAACTACTGAGGCAAAATGGTAATTTTGGTCTAGATATACTTACGAGCAATTTGTGAAGGGTCATCGCACTGTTGACTAGTTATATTCAATGGACACATAAATATATTTATAGTGTAAAGAGTGCAGCTGTCGGTCTTTAGTGGAGTATCCACAGTTAATGGATGTTGAATAATTTAATTAAAGGGGTTTAATTAATTACTCAGTTACCATTGGAGCTTTAAGCTACAGGTCCATGAAGTCCCATCTGTAGCTCAACAAGGATTTAATGAGAATCAATTTTGGATTAGTTTGAATTGTTCAAATTAAGTGAAGGAATTCATTATATGTGATATAATTAATTTAATTGAATTATATATGATATAATTAATATAATGTATTTGATACATTATAATATAAAGTTTATTTGAGAGGAAATAAATATTTGAATATGATTCAAATATTAATTATATGAATTGGATTCATATAATTGAATTTAATATAAATGAAATTTATATTAAATACCATTGATGAGAAAATTTAAACTATAGGTTATATTGTATATGATACAATGTTAAACCATAGGTTATATATATATATATATTAAAATTTATTATTTATTTATTTTAATTTTTTTGAAATTTAGGGAGGGAAATAACTACCCTCCCCTAATCTCTCCCAACTCACTTGTGTGAGTGTGGTGGTTATGGGATTTGTTTCTTCTTCACAAGTTTTTTTGGAAGAAAAACAATGTGCTCTCCGTAAAAAGAAAAAACATAGAAAAACTCCCAAAAACCATTTTTTTCTCTCAATTCCTCTCAATCTCCCTTTTTTCCAAAACTCCAAGAGTCCACACAACTCCTTAGGTTCTCATCGTAGAGAATATAGAGGAAATTTTCGCGGTGGCAGCCATTAAGAGATTGATTGTGTTTAGTTTGCGATCAGATCATCATGAAGATTTGTGATCTTCAAAGGTATGGATTTATTTTTCCTTCTTTCCTATTCAACGCATGTTGTAAATTTGTGAATGAATGCATAATTTTTCTGTATGAATCCTGTAAAATTTGTATTCTGTTGAACAATTGAGAATTGGGTTGATCCTCGTTTACGCTACGGAACTTAATAGTTCCTTTAATTGATATCAGAGCGGAGGTTTTTTGTCCCAATTTTTCAAATTTTCCAGATTGATTTTACAGAATTGGTGGACTTTTTCATTCTGTATGTTAATGAATGTATGGAATGAATGTTTATAATTTTGGATGTTTACGAGAATAGCTTTTAATCTTGCTTTTAATTTTTACAAATTTGATTTGTAACGCTCTTTGTTTTTAGGCAATATTTGTTATGGAGTCTGTAATGTAGTTGTCTTGAGTCGTTCATGCTGTTCTTGACGAATTTGTGGAGAAAACAAGGCCAAATTCAGAGCAATTTTGATTGAAATCGCAATTGTACAGTGGCTTTTGTATAGTAGTGTTGCAATGCTACGAAAGATCGTGATCTTTCTGCAACATTGCAACACTAGGTCGAAGCATTGCAACGTTCCAAGACGAAAGAACAAATTGGTTCGCATGTGGTTCGATTCGTGGCTCGACTGGTTCGTGTCTGATTCGCTTGGTTCGAGCGATTCGTGGTCGGTTCACGTGCTGGGCGGTCCAGTTCGTTGGTTCACTTTTTTTTAATCGGTTGACCATTAATTATGTAATAGGTAGCTATTTTAATTAATTACATTAATATAATTGTTATATTAATTTAATTAATAGTTTAGGATTTCAATCCCGGTCCAATAATTGTTTTAAATTATGCAATGATGTATGATTTATTTTATATATTAATATATGTCATAATGCATGTCATATAGTAAAATTCCACCATAGGTTATGCATTATTCATGCATAATTTATATTATAAATGTTATAATATATAGTTGCATGATTTAATTATAGCATGCTCATGTATCATATAATATAAATGTTATAATATATGGTTGCATGCATTAATAACATAACCATGCATCATTTATATTCTAGGTATTATAATATATAGTTTGAATGTATGGATGGATGTATGTTATTGATTATTTCATTGCTTTATTATACAAGTGTTATATAATTTTAGTAATGAAATGGAATTGTATGATGTATGACACTACTTTAGGTAATTGTATAATCGTTATAATTTTACTAAGTACGTCATAATATGCAATGAATAGTTTAAATTTATTTCATTTATTTTATAAAAGTTATAATTAAATGTAGAAATTAAAATAAAAAATTCAGAATTGCATGCAAACCTTAGGTTAAAATCATTTTTTAAAATAGTTTAAAATTTTGATTCATATAGACCTAGGATCACTTTCTAATAAGATTAGAAATTAAATTTAATCTTCTAATCAGTTTAATAGGATTAAATTAGTACTTAATTAAAAGATTAAATTTGTAGTAAATGTATCTATAAGAGACCTTTTGTCTAATGCTAGTTATGTCTAGACTGGGGTATTTAAGTTGAAGAAAACATAACACTCCTACTTGGGAACTTACCTGGAAAGGTAAATTAAATAGATTTACTAAAAGCATGCAATGGTTGATTGAGGTTTATTAAAGTGTTTAATAAACATTAATCAAAGTTATTTAACCATCCAAAGTAAGTGTTACTTTTGGACAAATTTAAACAATCATTTAGTTAAAATCAGTAGCTGAATTTTCCTAAGTTAAATAACCCTAGATAAAACACTCAGTGGGAAGAAAATGGGGTATATGATACTTCATTTTACCTTTGCACGTTTCTCCCAAAAAGTTCACACCGTGAGATCTATACTCGGCCTCCAGGCACCCTTACTTGTGTCCCCCTACGAAAGGTGTTTGTATAGGTCAATATCAAAGTTTATAGTAAGTGGGAGCGGGACGTGTGTCAACACATCTCACGGTCTCTCTCATTAGTTTATAGTAAAGTTTCATGCTCGGTCTTGAGGCATCATTGCTTACGTCCCCCTATGGATGACATTTGCATGATTCTTTCTTTAAACTCTAGAAGGATAGGGTTGCTTTAATTTTTAACCCAATCGATTTTTTCCTACGATTGGCTCATTGTAGAGGAACTCTAGAATCTAAAATGATGGGTTACACTTACAAGAAAATGTTAAATAAGCTTAACAATTTATGGACCAAATAATGGTGATTGATAATTATAGTAACAAGGAGTTATTCTGTCTATTGGTTGAGATAGTCTCATTTCATTGAAGGGGAACTTGATCACCCTACGATGGCTTTTGTCCTAACTCACTGAAACATCATTGCAAAATAGATGTTACTTAGGGTGCATTAGATTATTCTGTTAAACTTGATTGGTTTTTGCAAATGGGTTAATACATAGAGTACTAATATAAATAAATTATATGGTTTCAGCAAATTACATTATGACTTCCATGATACTAAACTTACTTTCTGCTGAAAAACTTACCAGTGAAAATTATACTACGTGGGAAAACACAATCAATACAATTTTAATCATTAACGACCTTAGATTTGTCATTATGGAGGATTGTCCTCCTGTACCAACTCAAAAGCCACTCGAAACGTTTGAGAGGCATATGAGCGTTGGGTACGAGCAAATGAGAAGACCCGAGCATATATCTTGGTTAGCCTTTATAAAGTCTTAACCAAGAAGCATGAGCCCATGATCACTGCTTGTGAGATCATAGAGTCCTTGCAGGGGATGTTCGGACAACCGTCCGCACAACTCAAGTATGACGCTCTAAAACACACCTTCAATGCTCGTATGCAAGGAGGGGTATTTGTTAGAGAACACGTTTTCAACATGATGGTCCATTTCAACATGGTAGAGATGAATGGGTCTGTCATCATAAGGCCAGTCAGGTTAGCTTCATCTTGGAATATTTGCCTGAAAGTTTCCTACAGTTCCGTAGAAATGTTGTTATGAATAGGATTAACTACAACTTGACCACTTTGTTCAATAAGCTACAAAATTTCCAGTCTTTAATGAAAAGTAAGGAACAAAAGGGAGAGACAAATGTTGCCTCGTCCTTTAAGAATTTCTATGGAGGATCGTCCTCTGGAACTAAGTTTGTGCCTTCTTCTTCCGACACCAAAAAGTTGAAGAAGAAGAAAGGTGGAAAGGGGAAAGCTAACGCACCAATTACTGCCCAGAAGGGCAAGAAAGCCAAGGCTGCAAAGGGAATATGTTTCCATTGCAACCGTGGGGGACATTGGAGACTTGTTTAGTGGAGAATGATGATTCAGTTTGGATAATAGATTCAGACGCCACTAACCATATTTGTTTTTCATTTCAAAGAATTAGTTCCTAGCGGCAACTGAAGGTTGGGAAGATGATGATGTGTGTTGGAACTAGGCACGTCATCTCAGCTATGACAGTGGGAGGGCTTTGACTCTGCTTACAAAAATCTTATATTTTATTAGATAATATATATGTGGTTTCAGGCTTGAAAAAGAACCTGATTTTTGTAAAATGTCTTCTTGAACAACATTACTCTCTAAATTTTCAAGTAAGTAAAGTGTTTATTTACAAGAATTAATTACTAATTTGTTATGCTAATATTTAAGATAATTTATATGTGTTAAGACCATTAGCAACTAAAGCCCTCCTAAATAGTGAACTGTTTAAAATTGTGGTAACTCAAAATAAAAGACTTAAAATTTCTCCTATAGAAAATACCCGTCTTTGGCACCTAAGGCTAGGATACATCAATCTCAATAGGGTTGAAAGATTGATTAAAAATGGATTTCTAAGTGAGTTAGAAGAAAATTCTTTACCTATGTGTGAGTCATGCCTTGAAGGCAAAATGATTAAAAGATCTTTTGCTGGAAAAAGTCATAAGGCCAAAGAACCCGTAGAGCTTGTATATTCAAACCTCTGTGGTTCGATGAATGTTAGAGCAAGAAGAAGGTTTGAATATTTTATCATTTTTACTGATGATTATTCAAGATATGGGTATGTTTATTTAATGTAACATAAATTAGGATCTTTTGAAATGTTCAAAAAGTTTAATGTTGAAGTTGAAAATACATTAACTAAAGCAATTAAGGCATTTCGATCTGATTGAGGTGGAGAATTTTTGGATCTCACATTCCATAACTATTTGATAGAACATGGAATTGTATCCCAACTCTCAGCACCTAGTACACCTCAGCAAAATGGTGTATAAGAAAGGAGAAATTGAACCCTGTTGAACATGGTTCGGTCTATGATGAGTTATGCTTCTCTACTAGACTCGTTTTGAGGTTATGCAATATAGACTGCAACTTATATTTCAAACTGTGTTCCATCCAAGAGTGTTACAACAACACCTTTGGGATTATGGAATGGTCGTAAAGCTAGTTTACGCCATTTCAGGATATGGGGTTACCTAGCATATGTGCTTGAGGCAAATCCTAAGAAAATGGAACCTCGTTCAAAATTATGCCTATTTGTAGGTTACCCTAAAGGAACGAAAGGTGGTTACTTTTTGCTTCTAAAGAAAATTAAGTGTTTGTGTCAACAAATGTCACATTTTTAGAAGAAGACCACATAATGAAGCATAAACTCCACACGATGTTGAGTGAACTTTCCAACGAAACTACTGAACCTTTAACAAGAGTTGTTGAAGAACCCAATGAAGAAACTCTTATTCAAGAGTACCTATGAGCAAAAGCAGATCTTTCCAATTTATTGTGACAGAATTTCCACATATACATTCAAACATGCAGATATGCATTCACAATGCTAAATTACTGGCATCCTTAAAGGATCAATAAATAAGAGACCGAGAGATCATACCAGTTGAAGACTTTTCTTCACGGCAAGCTATCGTTTAGCAACTCCTAATCATCTACCTCGAACAGTCTCCATGCGAACAGAAGGAAATGAGGATGACACCACCACTCGGAGCCCTCAGTATTCTTGGAGTGAGAATTCAAAGGGTGGGCTTTGTTCGGATTTGGTAGAGGAAAGGAGGAAGGGAGATCGTATACAATGATCAAGTAAGTGGGAGAAAGACCCGTCTATCGTATAGACAAAATGCTTGATCGTTTAGGTGAAGTATATGATCATGTAGGAAAAGGTAAGCGATCGTCTATACGATCGTTTAGAAAAACTCGGGCGCTAAACGATCGTTTAGTAAAAGGTAAGCAATCGTTTAGTAAATAGCACATGCGAGTGTAAGCGTTAAGCGATCGTTTGGCATTATCATATAGGCCCTGATTTTTGCTAAACGATGACGCACTTCAACACTATATGTCATCTAATGCTTAACACACCGTGAGCTATTTAAGCATCTCAAAGTGATTCTTCATCTTACTCATCCGTTATGAAAATAGAAGAGACGCCGGGCAATTATCCCATAATTGTCCAATTAATTGATAATAAATATAATCACATTATATTCATAACCTATGGTTTAATATCATATATTAACCATAGTATTTTTCCTCCACTAGATATAAATCATATTTATATCTAATGTCCTAAAGTCTCATGTCCTGTAGTTTGTAAACAGTTTGTACGAATGCTTGTGATGTATAATATATGATATTTATTTCACTTCTTAACTTTACACATTAGATGTTTTATTTGCTTTACCACAAACCAATAAACTAAAATCCTTGGTTGTCATTATGTAACTTAAGCATGTATGTGGTGACATACTATGGATCATGTCTTAAGTGATAACCAAAATGGTCTGTAGTATATGGATATAGGAGGGAAACCTTATCCTGGTAATGCTACGGATGCGACCCGCTTTATGGAATAGATACAAGTGTTGTGACTCGTCACAGATGGTCTGATTCTGATCATTCGTGTGGGGACATGCGAACGGAGGCGTCCTATACAAAGAGTTTGTATAAGACCTGACCATGATGTGTTAACATCTTGTTAATATCTCGTCAATCCTGAGTGAATTGGAAACTCCTGTCATTGAAGGCGGTCCTTTGATTTACATGGGTGCAAGTGGCCAGATCATCGACTCAAACCTACCACTTTGGGGATTCGTCTGATTTGGGAGTTGGGAACTCAACTACACAAGATGGAATTCACTCCTTCCTTGAAGCAGTGGTAAGTAGATAAATTGCTCCCTTAAGGGCTGATCTCGAGGCTTGAACGATGGGGTGCCACACACCTTCTCATAGCTCGAGAAGTGCTTACACATAGTTGGACTATGTTGTATTGTTCATTAGAGGGATCAGTGGTACTTAAGGAGTAAGATGTAATTACAAGGGCAAAATGGTAAATTGGCCTAGTTGTACTTACGAGCATCTGTGAAGGGTTATCATACTAATGATTGGTTATATCTGATGGACACAGAAATATATCTGTGGTAAGAAGAATTTAGCTATCAGTTGTTAGTGGAATGTCTGGTAGTTAACGGATGGTAGATTTCATGGCTAAAAAGTTTAGTCAGCTATTCACGTATCATTGGAACTTCGAGCCATAGGTTCATAAGGTCCCCTTGGTAGCTTGGATTCAAGTTGGGAATCAGTTTTTGGATTAGTTTGAAATGTTTAAACTGACAAGAGGGAGTTCGATTATATATGATATAATTGAACTAGTTAATTATATATGCTATGATTGACTATATGTATGAGATACATTAATTGGAGGAAATTGGATGTAAATATGATTTATATCTAGTAGAGGAGAAAACACTATGGTTGATATATGATATCAAACTATAGGTTATGAATATAATATGATTATATTTATTATTTTATTAATTGGACAGTTATGGGATAATTGCTCGGCGTTTTCTCCGTAACCATGCATTAGTGGGAAGTTCAATTCGGTTTTCGTAACTGAAGAATAAAATGAAAATTGTTTTCATTGTTTGAAATGAACATGCAAAATTGCTCATCCTCATACCGAGAGTGTAACATCCCACACCTTTTTATTTATTTATTAATAATGAAAAACTTTTCCCTTTTCAGTAATTGTCCTTAGTTGAAGAGCATGTTTGGAATTATGAATTTAAAGTATAAATGCGAGGATTTAAGTGTTTTCGTGGAATTTATTAAAAATTTATTCAATTTGAAAAGTTATAGCAGGAATTAATTATTTTTGGATAAAGGAAAGGAATTAAATAGTATAAAGTGGGTTAAGGAAAGTATCTAATTAGAGTTATACTATTTTCCTTTTATTATTATTATTATTATTATTATTGTCATTATTATTAGTATTTTTTTTTTAATAAAAAGGACCCCTTTTACCTTCTCCCTCACTCACGCGAGCCCCCCCTCCATTTTCTGCTTATGCCGCCGCCTTAGTCACCTAGCTTCGTCAGCCCCACAGATCGTACCGTGTGACTCCCACATACCCTCCTTTGTCCGTCTGTTCAGAGTCGCACCGATCTCGCCCAGCCGAAGAGCCGTTCGAAGTCGCACCGATCTTGCTCAGCCGAAGAGCCGTTTGGAGTCGCATCGATCTTGCCCAGCCGGAGGATCCGTCCGTCCGAATCGCCGCCGCCTGCTTCGAACCCGAACCGGAGGAGCCGCCGTTTGCAGTCGAGTGCCACTCCTCCGTCCAGCCCTACAAACCCCCGTGCCGCTGCTCCGCCACCATAGATCTGTCCAACGGGCTGCTCGAGTTTCTGTAACGGGGCCGCCATTCAACTCCAGTTTCCACCGCCGACTCTTGGTTTTGAATAGATCTTGGATTTAGGTAAGGTCAATGTTATGAGATGGATTTCTTGAAGGATTTTTGACACCCATTGATTATTGGATTAAATAATCATTTAATTCATGTTTTGAAGGTTTTAAGTTGTCGTTCGTCGGAATTAGACTTTGTTATAAGGAGATTTTGGAGTCGAGATTTTGGAGTGGTTGTTAATCAAGTTTCTTGGGTAAGCTTTTGGGGTATTGTGGTTTTGAATCTGAAGTTTTGCAATTATTGTTGGACTGAAATTTTATGGTTGTATTCGTATGGTAGGGTCGTTACTTCCAATCGAGGTCATCGTTTGGTTGTCGGAGTTTATCTGTGGAATTTCGATTAAGGTAAGTAATCTTACTACTAGGATTGCCCACGGGCCAGGCTTTAGTTGTATGCTAGATGATAAATGTGTGTTATGGTAAATGTTAGCATGCTGATTGACAGTATGACCTAAATCAAAGTATGTTCTGGCACAAATTCTGATTTGTTTACATACACACCTAAGTGTTTGATCGTTAGTATGTGATAGTATGTGTTTTCATATGTCGAGGTCTGATCTGCTGGTGTTGAGGCATACTTGCATGTTGTGGATTTGTGATATAAGTTATACATGGATGATGTATAATATGTTGTTAAGAAATATGTGTATGTGATGAAGCCATGGTATCAAGGATTTTTATATATGTTTTAGAACTGTACAATGTTGAATCTTAGCACGTTAAAACTGTGTGAATATCCTCATTGATTAGTTAGATGCTCACCAGTTTGTGTTTCCTTCGGGATTCACCAGTTTTGTGTTTCCTTAGGGATTCACCAGTTTGTGTTTCCTTCGGGATTCACCAGTTTTGTGTCTCCTTAGGGATTCACCAGTTTTGTGTCTCCTTCGGGATTCACTAGTTTTTGTTTCCTTCGGGATCCACCAGTTTTGTGTTTCCTTCAGGATTCACCAGTTTTGTGGGCATACTTAACTACAATAGGATAGGACTCAGTCTTTTATCTATTACATGTATTTATGTGCCATACACGAGTATCTAGTGGACATGGATGCCTAGCCTGACCCCAGTGGTGGGGTTACTTACTGAGTATTTCATACTCATTCTTTTTTATATTGATGTTTCAGGTAAGGGTAGAGATGCACCGGCAATGGCGCAGCGGAATTCATGATCGAGCCACTAGGACTAGGTTTTACGCTTTCGCATCATGAGATTTAGAGTTCTTTTCATGTTTCTCTTAATGTTTAGTTTTGATGTTTGAAACTTATTATTAAGAATTGTTTTTCGTATGTATTTATTAACCTTTATGATTTATGGGTACCCTATTATTGTTGCATTTAATAAATGTCTTTTGAACTTCTCTTGTTTTTAATTAGCATTTATTTCAAATAACTGAGCGTCGTTTTAAATTCTTTTCATGCATTTATTTTAGTAACGACCTTACCTAGGTCCTAGGGGGTCGGGTCGTTACAGAGAGTTCTATAAGCGGGCTTAGATCGCTCCGATTTCACAGTGACCGAAACATAAATGATATACATTCCATACTAACAGTTATGCACATAAAACTAATTATCGGCATGCTCATAACACAAAACAATAACAGGGAAAGGGTTCATACCAGTTGAAGACTCTCTTCGCATTTCTGAACCCAATGCAGCGGAAACCCTCCAACAGATCTACCAACACCCAGTGGATATATCGACTGCAACAGCACAATCAATGCGAACATGAATGCCACAACGGGGACGACACCACTACTAATGACCCTGGGTATTCTCGGAATGAAAACCCAAAGGGTGGACTTTGGTGAATTTGGTAGAGGACGGAGAAACAACGAGTCGTGTAGGCGATAAGCAATTGGGAGAGAAAACGATGCTATCGTATAGCAAAAGTGCTTATCACATAGAGGAACTACACGATCATGTAGCATTTGCTGAACGATCGTTTAGGAAAAGGTATACGATTGTTTAGCTAAATCGGCACACTATACGATCGTTTAGAGAAGCTATCCAATCGTCTAGGTGACAGTGTGCGATCGTTTAGGCGCGAGGTATACGATTGTTTAGACAGAGAACTCTATCGTATAGGCTCTCAAGTGATCGTTTTGAATCACCAACGCTCGCTTCACGAATTCTTTTGGGTGATTGAACGACTACCGATTGCACGATTCAAAATGAAAACTTTTTTCATTTTTAACCCATTGGTTACCATAACCAACGCTGCCCACTACCCACGTCCGAATGTGGAAAAATGATTAGTTATCATATAATTAATCAATCAATTAATTAATAAATATAATCATATTATATTTATATCCTATAATTTGATATCACATATCTACTATAGTATTTTCTCCTCTACTTGATATAAATCATATTTATATATAACTTTCTCCAAAATAATGTATCTCATACATTTTCTAATTATATCATATATAATTAACCAATCCAATCATATTATATATAATCGAACTTCCTCTTGTCAATTTGAACATTTCAAATTAACCCAAATATTAGTTCTCGACTTTTATCCAAGCTACCTAGTGGACCTAATGGACTTGTGGCTCGAAGCTCCAACAGTACGTGAATAGCTGACTAAACTCTTTAGCCACGAGATCCACCATCCGTTAACTGTTAGTGATTCCACTAAAGACCAACAACTGAACTCTTCTTACCACAGATATATTTCTGTATCCATCGAATATAACCAATCATGAGTATGATGACCCTTCACAGATGCTCGTAAGTACAGCTGGGCCAATTTACCGTTATGCCCCTATAGTTACATCTCACTCCTTAAGTACCACTTATTCCTCTAATGAACAATACAACATAATCCAACTATGTGTGAACACCTATCGAGCCAAGAGAAGGTGTGTGGCGCCATATTGTTCAAGCCCCGGAATCAGCCCTTAAGGGAGCCATCTATCTACTTACCCTGGCCTCGGGGAAGGAGTGAATTCCATCTTGTGTAGCTGAGTTCCCAGCTTCCAAATCAGACGAATCCCCAAAATGGTAGGTTTGAATCGACGACTTGGCCACTCGCACCCATACAAATCAAAGGACTGCCCTCAATGGCAGGAGTTCCCAACTCACTCAGGATTAAGGTCATGTTACCTATGGTCATCCTAGTGAAGTGAAGTCTCTGTCATGAACGGTGTTATATAATGAGACATTAACACTTCGTGGTCAGGTTTTATACAAACTTTTTATATAGGACGCCCCCGCTCGCATGTCCCCAACACGAATGATCGGGATCAAATCATCTGTGACAAGTCACAACACTTGACCATTCCACAAAGCGGGCCGTGTCTGTAGCGTTACCAGGATAAGGTTTCCCTCCTTTATCCATATACTACATATCATTTTGGTTATCACTCAAGACATGATCCACTTGTATGTCACCACAAGGAAGTCTCTATCATGAACGGTGTTATATAACGAGACATTAACACTTCGTGGTCAGGTTTTATACAAACTTTTTATATAGGACGCCCCCGTTCGCATGTCCCCAACACGAATGATCGAGATCAAATCATCTATGACAAGTCACAACACTTGTGACCATTCCACAAAGCGGGTCATGTCCGTAGCGTTACCAGGATAAGGTTTCCCTCCTTTATCCAAATACTACATACCATTTTGGTTATCACTCAAGACATGATCCACTTGTATGTCACCACATACATGCTTGAGTCACATACAGATAACCAGAGATTTTATAATTATTGGATTGTGGTAAAGCAAATAAAACAATTAACCGAGAAAAATATAAGATGTAAAGTAAATATCATATATTAACAACACAAGTGTTCGTACAAACTGTTTACAAACTACAGAACATGAGACTTTAGGGCATCAACCCCAATATTAACATTCTATTGCTTAGTAACTTGAGAGCCTATACGATCGCGCATCTTTTACTAGACGATCGCTCACCCATGCACGCTTCTTCTAAACGATCGCCTACATTTACCTAAACGATCGCTTAATACCCGAGCTTTACTAAACAATCATATAGACGATCGTCTAGCTTTTCCTATACGATCGTGTATTTTGCCTAAACGATCAAACACCTTGTTTATACGATAGACGTTGCTTTTTCTCCCACTTGTTTGATCGTTGTATACGATTTATCTTCCTCCTTACCTCTACCAAATCCGAACAGAGCCCACTCTTTGGATTCTCACTCCGAGAATACTAAGGGTTCCAGGTGATGATATTGTCCCCATCTTTCTACTGTTTGAGTGAAGTCGTTCATGGTAGACGACCGGGGTGTTGCTGAACGAAAGCTTGTTGTTCTAACGAGAGCGCAATGAGTTCGTTCGTGGAGAGAGCAGGGTTTGTCGAAAAGAAAGTCTTCAACTGGTACATTCTCTCGTTCTCTTGTTTATTTATCTTTAAGCATGCCGGTAATTTAGTAGTTTGATGCATATCTATTTGTTTGAATGTAAATGTTGGGGTTGATGCCTTAAATCTCGTAAGGTCCTGTAGTTTGTAATTGTATTGTACAAATATTTTATTTATTTAATAAAATATGAAATGTTTTATTTGACATTTAGTAGCATTAAACCCACAAACTAATAAACTAACATCCAAGGTTATCATATGTAGCTTAAACATGTATGTAGAGACATATAGGTGGATCATGTTTAAGTGATAACCTAAATGGTCTGTAGTAGATGGATAAGGTTGAATACCTTATCCTAGTGACACTACGAATACTATTCGTTTTATAGGTGTTACAATTGTTGTAAAGTACTACAAATGATCCGATCTTGATATTCATGTGGATACATGTGAGCGGGGGTATTCTATACAAAGGAGTTCGTATAAGACTAGATCACGAATGACTAGTTTTATTATATAGCATTGTTCATAATTGAGATTTACATTTCACCAGGATGACCATAGGTGATATGACTTGAATCTTGAGTGAATTGTAAACTCATACCTATGAAGGTGGTCCTTTGATTTGTATGGGTGAGAGTGGCCAGATCGTCAACTCAATAAGCCTACTATTTTGGGATTCGTCTAATTGGGGAGCTAGGAACATAGCTATATAAGATCGAATTCACTCTTTCCATGATGTTGGGGAAAGTAGATAAATTTCTCCCTTAAGGCTGATTCTGAGGCTTGAATATAACACTACACCCTCTCTTGGCTCAAGAGGAGTTTAATCATAGTTAGACTATGACTTATTGTTCATTAGAGGGATCAGTGGTGAAGGATCTCAAAACGAGAGTTCCATGAGTGGGCTTAGAACGCTCCAATTTCACAGTGACCGGAATATAAACGATATACATTCAATACTAACAATTATGCATAATAAACTTATCAATAGCATGCTCAGAAAACGATAAAATACAGAGAAAGGGGTTCATACCAGAGGAAGACGATTTTCGTTTATGTGAACCCACAGTAGTAGAAAACTCCACCGATCTACCAACGCCCAGCGGAAACGTCGACTGCAACAGCACGATCAATGCGAACACGAATGCCACAACGGGGACGACACCACCACTAATGAGCCCCGAGTATTCTCGGAGTGAAAACCCAAAAGGTGGGCTTTGGTGAATTTGGTAAAGGACGGAGGAACAACGAGTCGTGTAGGCGATAAGCAAGTGGGAGAGAAAACGATGCTATCGTATAGCAGAACTACTTATCGCATAGAGGAGTTATACGATCGTGTAGGATTTGTTGAACGATTGTTTAGGAAAATGTATACGATTGTTTAGCTAAATCGGCACACTATATGATCGTTTAGAGAAGCTATCTGATCATCTAGGCAACAGTGTTCGATCGTTTAGGCGCAAGGTATACGATCGTTTAGATGGAGAACGCTATCGCATAGGCTCTCAAGCGATCATTTTGAATCACCAACACGTGCTTCACGAATTCTATTTGGGTGATTGACAGATTATCGATTGCACGATTCAAAAATGAAAATATTTTTCATTTTAACCCATCAGTTACCATAACCGACGTTGCCCACTACCCACGTCCGAATGTGGAAAAATGATTAGTTATCATATAATTAATCCATCAATTAATTAATAAATATTATCATATTATATTTATATCCTATAGTTTGATATCACATATTTACTATAGTATTTTCTCCTCTACTTGATATAAATCATATTTATATCTAATTTCCTCCAAAATAATGTATCTCATACATTTGCTAATTATATCATATATAATTAATCAGTCCAATCATATTATATATAATCAAACTTTCTCTTGTCAATTTGAACATTTCAAATTAACCCAAATACTGGTTCTCGACTTTTATCCAAACTACCTAGTGGACCTAATGGACTTGTGGCTCGAAGCTCCAACAGTACGTGAATAGCTGACTAAACTCTTTAGCCACGAGATCCACCATCCGTTAACTGTCAGTGATTCCACTAAAGACCAACAGCTGAACTCTTCTTACCACAGATATATTTCTGTGTCCATCAGATATAACCAATCATGAGTACGATGACCCTTCACAGATGCTCGTAAGTACAACTAGGCCAATTTACCGTTTTGCCCCTATAGTTACATCTCACTCCTTAAGTACCACTGATTCCTCTAATGAAAAATACAACATAGTCCAACTATGTGTGAACACCTCTCGAGCCAAGAGAAGGTGTGTGGTGCCACATCGTTCAAGCCCTAGAATCAACCCTTAAGGGAGCCATCTATCTACTTATCCCTGCCTCGGGGAAGGAGTGAATTTCATCTTGTGTAGTTGAGTTCCCAGCTCCCAAATCATATGTATCCCCAAAATGGTAGGTTTGAATCGACAACTTGGCCACTCGCACCCATACAAATCAAAGGACTGCCCTCAATAGCTGGAGTTCCCAACTCACTCAAGATTGAGGTCATGTTACCTATGATCATCTTAGTGAAGTGAAGTGTCTATCATGAGCGGTATTATATAACGAGACATTAACACTTCGTGATCAGGTCTTATACAAACTCTTTGTATAGGACGCCCCCGCTCGCATGTCCCCAACAAGAATGATCAGGATCAGATCATCTGTGGCAAGTCATAACACTTGTGACCATTCCACAAAACGGGCCACGTCCGTAGCATTACCAGGATAAGGTTTCCTTCCTATATCCATATACTACAGATCATTTTGGTTATTACTCAAGACATGATCCACTTGTATGACACCGCATACATGCTTAAGTCACATACAGATAACCAGGGATTTTATGTTTATTGGTTTGTGGTAAAGCAAATAAAACACGTAAATGAGCAAAACAACAAGATGTGAAGTAAATATCATATATTAACAATCATAGGTGTTCATATATACTTTTTACAAACTACAGGACACGAGACTTTAGGGCATCAATCCCGACAAGTGATACTTAAGGAGTTAGATGTAACTACAGGGGTAAAACAGTAGTTTTGTTCTAGTTGTACTTACGAGCAATTTGTGAAGAGTCATCGCACTGTTTACTGGTTATATCCAATGGATACAGAAATATATCTGTAGTGTGAATAATGTAGTTGTCGGTCTTTAGTGGAATGTTCGCTAGTTAATGGATGTTGAATAAATTTAATTAAAGCAATTTAATTAATTATTCAAATACCATTGGAGCTTCAAGCTACAGATTCATGAAGTTCTCTCTGTAGTGCAACAGGGATTTAGTGAGAATCAATTTTGGATTAGTTTGAATCGTTCAAATTGATTGAGGGAATTAATTATATGTGATATAATTAATTTAATTTAATTATATATGATATAATTACTATAATGTATTTGATACATTATAATATAAAGTTTATTTGAGAGAAAACAAATATTTGAATATGATTCAAATATTAATTATATGAATTAGATTCATATAATTGAATTTAATACAATGGGATTTATATTAAATACCATTGACGAGAGAATTAAAACTATAGGATATATTGTATATGATACAATATTAAACCATAGGTTATATGTTATGTATGATATATATATATTAAAACTAATTAATTAATTAATTTTAATTTTTTTTGAAATTTAGGGAAGAAAATAACTTCTCTCTCCTAATCTCTCTCAACTCACTAGTGTGTGAATGTGGTGATTATGGGATTTGCTTCTTCTTCACAAATTTTTTGGAAGAAAAACAGTGTGTTCTCTGTGAAAAGAAAGAACATAGAAAAACTCCAAAAAACCATTCTCTTCTCTCAATTCCTCTCACTCTCACTCTTTTTCAAAACTCCAAGAGCTCACACAACTCATTGGATTCTCATCCTAGAGAGTACAAAGGAAATTTTCGTGGTGGTGGCAATTTGGAGATTGATCGTATTTAGTTCGTGATCGGATCATGGAGAAGAGGATTCGTGAAGATTTATGATCTTCAAAGGTGTGGATTTATTTTTCCCTCTTTCCTATTCTAACACATGCTATAAATTTATGAATGAATGCATATTTTTCTGTATGATTTCTGTAAAATCTGTATTCTCTAGAATAATTGAGAATTGGACCGATCCCCACTTCTGCTACGGAACTTAATAGCTCTTTCATAGAGTTAAACTTATAATCTAACCTTATACTATTTGGCTACATTTACCAAATCGTAATTAAAATTAGTGTAATGAGCCTGAATCACAAATGTATTGGATATTTTTATCACTTTTACTTAGAGTTATGAAATTTGTCACATGTATTTTTACCTTTATCGTTACCGTTGCCTCTAAGGGTCAAATAGTAAGAGTCATTGTAACAGTAAAGGTTTTTAAATTCATAATTTTTCCTCTAAAACAATGACAATAATGGTAACCGTAACAGTGACAGTAACGATACAATGTAATTCTCAGACGTAATTAGATTGAGTACGTCCCTTTTGTTAATAAGTTTGCATTTTTTATTATATATTTGGAGGTGAGCCCCATATGTCAATACGGATACATAACACAAGTAAATAACACCTAAGATAATCAAATAGGATCTACTTTTCACATTATCATTGATTTATTACATTCTCACTAGGGTAATGTGGTCGTATAGTTTAATTGAGATATATTTTTCTCCAAAAAAAAAAAACATCTACTTTTTCTAAAGTACTTGTCATTAGTAAAGACAAGGAAAGAAATAAATTTTACCTTAGGAAAGTTTGTTCATTTTTATTTTAAACTTCTACTTTCATCAAATTGGAATTAACTTAAATTTACATAACTTTGACAATCTTTATCCTTGTATAGACTTTCATTTGATGAATTACTAAAAAAAGTCCTCATTTTATTTATTTATTTATTAAATCTCAAAATTCTTTTAACGATTTTTAATTTAATACATAAATTAACTCCAAAAGAGAAAAAGTGAATATTTAGTGAAAATTTGAGGCTAAAAGTGTAAATCTCGAGACATAGGGACCAAATTGAAACAAAATTCAAATGTCAAGAGCAAAACTGTAGCATTTTGAAACCTAGAGACTAAAATAAAACTAACCTCAAAACTTAAGTATTAAATATGTAACATTTTGAAATCTATGGACTAAATAGAAATTAGACCCAAAACTTAGAGACCAAAAAAGTATTTTTTTTTCAAAAAATTATTATAAAAAAAAAAGTGAATTATTATTGCAAACTTTTATTGCAAATAAAAGAGCTAATAAATCTCAATTATGAAGAAATCAAAACGTATGTAGCATAATTGTGAATTATTTAGTGCTTATTTGTTGTCTTGATAATATATGGAGATGTGGCATGTAGGAATATTACAAAGAAGACAATTCCAACTTGATGTTCACAAGACATGTTAATGTTCGACAACTACGCATGCAAAATATTTAAAATTATACATTTATGATAAATGTTGATAGGTGCCCCTAGCCAGGCCTAAAGTCCATGGACAAACCGAAACCCAAAAAAAAACCTGAGACAACTTGGGGATACACACATTCTAGAAAGGAAAAGATAGAGCTTTGGATTTTGGGCCAACCAATCAAGCTAATCTATCTAGAATTACACGTAACCATAAGCGATAGTTAGAATAAGGACATTATAAATAGTTCATTTCAACGATCTGGAGGGGAAGAGTAACTAATGTAAAAAAAAAAAAAAAAAAAAAAAAAAAGCACTAACTAAGTAATGTTTAAAGGAGAGCACTTGCCTTACTTTGTGTGCTTAGCTAAACAATACACTGTCTAGGCATCAAAGCATATAGAGATGTTCATGGAGGCGGGGCTTGTGAGATTCCCCATAGAAAATTTGTAGGGATTGAATTCTCCTTGGAAAATATTTCCCGTTTGTTTTTCTTAAAAAAACAAATCAATTAAACTAAACCGCTATTATGGAAAAAAAAAATTAAATAGTTAAAATTCTAATTAATCTTTTTTTTTATATGATTGTCCTACATTGACAATTTGAATTTAAAGAGAAATTACTCAATTTTTTTATTAGAAGGAAACAATTGTGTAAACCCCGAACTCTAGGTTCCCTAGATAAGCATGTTTAGCCAAAGGAATTTTATATTACATATTTATTAAGTAGAAATTCATGTTTATTTATAGGGATTATGAAGGAAGGGAAGGAAAATATATTAAATGGAGAAACTCATTCATTAGTTTGGCTGGAGGCACTAAGTGTGGGGTGACGTGGCAATCTACTCCTTGAACTGGGAAGCGGCAGAAAGATTAAAAGGGAAGTGAAACTTCAAAAGCATGGTTTCGACAATTGACAAAAGCAAATTTAATGAAATCGGTACCATTTGAAAGCTGAAAGAATCTAGTTTTCAAATTTGTCCTGTCAGAGAAGGATTGTAAGAGGAGAAGAACAAAAATGGAGAATTTCAGAAGAGGCAGAACCTCGGATTAACCAGGGCCCGAGGTGAAGATTGGAAGCTCCAAGCCAAACTATAAGGAATTTTTAGCTGAAATGTTAAGGTAAGAAAGTGGCCTAAATAAGTTTGTAGAAGGAAGTTTCTTGAAAAGAGCTTTGGATTTTGAGTTATGAATTTTTGAAGTTGTAACAGGGAAACGGTGCATAAGCAGACAACTGCTTGGAAAGAACAAGCAAACAGCTCACCGTGGAGAGTTATAGCGAGATATGGGAATGAGGATCTTGCTTATGAAGGAAATCTCGCTGATTTTGTGATGAGGATCTCGCTCTAGAAGGAAATCTCGTTAGAAATTGGGCTGAGTATCACTGGTAAGGTGAGTATTGCTAAGATAAAAGTTGCCAGGAAAAGCTTGATCTCGCTCGTAAGGATCTCGCTGATCTCGTTCATGAGGATCTCGCTGATCTCGCTCATGAGGAGGATCTCGCTAGTAAACCTGTCTTTGTTGATGAAAGTTTCTTTAGTAAATGAACTATTTGAGGCATTGTATTAAGAATTCTAAGTAGTTTAACCGGGAGTTATGTCCTTTCAGGCCAAAAAGAGCTAAGAGAGGCGTATAAACCGTTAAAAGCCCTGACGAGCAGTGAGTGACTAAGTGAATTAATGTCTCCAATACTTATGCATATAAGATCAAGTAAGTTACAATGATATTAATGATGAATTTATACTCCCTCAAGCAATAAATGGTTGGAGAATAACTTAACGCATGTTTCCCGGCTTGTATATGTGTAACACAGGCCAAGGTATGTCATGTGGTCATTACAAGAGTTAAGTTTCTAATGTTAAAATATACTTCCTAGAGGAAGGCTATGAGAGAATAAGTTCTTGTGTAGATAGTAGGCAATAGAACTTAATTTGATGCTACAAAATACCCTGATACCGAAGAACATTTGAGAAGGTACCTGACCAATTTGATACCGAAGAACATTTGAGAAGGTATCTTAGTAGCTTGATACTGAAGACAAGTTTGAGAAGGTATCTGAGCGGAAGTACCTAAGGTATGACAGTACTTAGTATGGCCACGTGCACGTAGGCAGTTTTGAATGAGAGATCGAAGTATGAGTCTCTTGGCCGGTATTAAACGTTGGGAGCTAGAGCGTTTAGGCTCGTTCTCAACTAGGGAATAATGATGTTTGATGATGTCTAAGAATGGTTTAAATCTACATTTAGAGACAATTGCTTGAGATACTCATTAGTATATTTACATGTTTATGGTGATGTTATGCATGATGTTATACGATTCTATAGTCGCTCACTGAGCTTTTAGCTCACAGAATTTCTGTGTTTTCCCTTCTCAGGTAGTGGTCAGATTCCTCAGGGTTGATCCTGCTGCTACTTGCCACTGAGAGACTCGGCTTATTAAAAAGATTTAGGTTGATGATCTATTTATGTACACATGTTTTGAGAGGGACTAGGGCTTTGTTAAAGATGTTTGGTCCCATCTGTGAATGTTTCTCCCCCTTAGATTTTATATCATGGCTGTATGCATGTGTTTATATAATATTTTGTAGAACCTTAAAGAGACATACCATATACATACCTTATTAATGTTTAACAGGTTGGCATTTAGATTAGAGGGTTAAGGTGGTGGGTGCTGGCAGCAGGACTAGCAACTACCACGGTCATATCCTCTTTTAAATTAAGAGGGTAATCTGGGGTGTGACAAATTGTCTATCAAATTATTCATATGTATAATCTAAATTTAAATGTTCAATTCAAACATATTCATTATCCTGACTACTAAGCAATAAAATTTGAAATTTAAATATAATATTTATATAATAATAATCATAAAACATCACTAAGTTATTATAATAAATTAAAAAAGAGGCTAACGGGCATGAGAATATTTTCCCCGTTTCCATTTCCATTTAGCTTACGGAGATTTTTTCTCTCACTCCCCACCTAAATAGGGAATCCTCACCCCATTAGAGATGAGTCCTCGTAGGAAAAATGGACATCTCTAGGAGTGTGATAGGCTCGACATTATACCGACGCGAGGTTCTTTCATGCAGATTGGCTAAAAAAGCCAGACTAGACCAAGAGAAGTAGGTTGGAGGTCAAGCCTATGAAAGACCTGATGAACACATGTGTGATCCACACGTCAACATTAAATATTCCCAAGCTTAGGGTTCGTTGTTTGAATCCCTTAATTAGGTTTAAATTATTCCTATTCCCTTTTAAGCTCTTTACCTTTGAAATTATTTTAAATAATATTATTGAAAAGGTTTTTTTCCCCATAAAACAAAGGATAAAAGTTAATGCATTTGAGTTGTAAAAATTGGAACATACCTAATATCATTTACTATTCAATATCAATTGTATAGGAGATAAAAATTGTTACCATTTATTTCAACTAAAAAAAATATCATCAACATCATTGACGAGACATCATTCACAAAATTAATTCTTACACATGATATTGGTGGTGTCATGTATCCTTCCAATGTTTATACATCATATACCGTGTTATTCTTTATTCATCTTTTTAATGAAAAAAATCTCTTAGAGCACTTTTTGGTTTTTTTTTTTTTTTTTTACACAATTTCAAGGTTCAATACTAAAAATAGAACTTTAAAAAAATTAGGAGCATCGAAACCAATCCAAAGTTTTGTTTTCCTCCCCTAATCAAAGACCATTTCAATTTTGATTAGAAACCTTCAGCTTTTTTACTCACCACCAAGTAACTTTCATTTCAATAACTGAACACCTCATCATGTTTCCATCTTCATTTGGAAAGCTACTAAAATGATTGTTGAAAACAATTTCAAATTTTGAAGGATTAAGAAAATTTTGTGATAATGGCATAAAATTTTGGGCAAAATTAAAATCTACTCCATTTTACAAGTCACAACTAAATCATATTTTTGTCTTTCATTTTAATGGGAAAAAATGGCGGAATGGTAGCCTTGAAAAAATTTAAATTTTTAGATAAAGTTTTTTTTTTTCCTTTTAACAAAAAAAAGTTTTAGAGATATAATTAAATTTTAAAACTCATGAGCACGTCCTATAATTTAGGAAAGAAAGCAATGTTGACTTTAAACTTATCAAATTGTATCAATTTAGCCCCAACTTTTCAATTTCACTGAATTGCACCTGAAATTTAAACCCATATTGCTATTAACCCTAAACTTTAAAAAATGTTGCAATTTTAGTTCTCTAATAAAATTTCACTCCAAATATCCTTAATTTGTTTAATGAATTATAGGACATCTATTTTACGACACAAAATTGACAAAATTTTAAAGAGAACGACATTCGAGATAAAAACAATTTTTGGGTAAAATTCATGAATTTTAACAAAGTGATTCAATGACTGATTTGTGCATGTTAAACTTATGTTTGTGCAAAACATTATTTTGTTGAAATTAATGAATTTATGAACATTTTTACACCACTTCTTGTTAAATTGTGGACAAATTAGCAAACATTAAACCAAAAGTAAAAATTGAAACATTTATTTAAGTTTAGAGTCGAATTTGATAAAATAGAAAGTTTATGATCCAAATTTGTACCATCTAAAATTTTTAGGATCAAATTTGGCTTTTTTCCCCAACAATTTGACTTCAACGAAAATGAATTGTTGACCAACAAACTAAATAAATAAAAACCTTATGTTTCTTCTTCTTTTTTCTTTAAAAAAAAAAAAAGAGAAAAAAAGTCAAATACGCAAAGTCCAATCATGTAAGTGATTTAGAGCCGACCGTTGAGGAAAAAAAAAAAATCTATTGCGTACACCAGGCCTACAAGAACAAGGCTATTTGTTAATTAAATATTCAAGAATTCTAATCAATAATTATGAATTCAGCATAACTTGAAATGATCAAAGTCAACAAAAAGCTTGCAAAATGCAAGCTTGATCATCTATAAAATATTTTGGTTCGTAAGGAATGGATCAAACCTTACAAGGGCGAGCTTTTTGGCAAAGCTGAAACAAAGAATCTCTTTGCTCTTTCAAAGATGGAGGCTGAAAAGAGGTTAATATTATCAACAATGTTGCCATTTCCTTGACTCATAAGATGTAACCTCACATTTACTGGGCAAAAAAGAGTTTGAACTTAACTCGTTTATTCATTCCCAATCTGCAGGCCAGAAGATGTCGTGACGGTTGATGTTCGAGTTGCTAAAGATCTCTTACAGAAGGGTCACCTCTATTTGGATGTCAGGTCGGTTTTTCAGAGTATATATATAATCTTTGGTAAACTCTTGTCGAAGAGAGAAGAAAAGATAATGGAACTACTGATAGGAATGGTATTAGAGGGATATTAAGAGTATGTTCGTAAATAGTTAAGTAATTTGTTAGGGAAGTTTGGTTATAAATACAGTAAGTAGGGAAGAAGGGGGGATAAGCAATATTTTGGTATGAAGTAGGACTTGAGAGTATCTCAAGATCGGGAGAGTCCAAGTATCTTGAATACTTGGTTTATCTTGTATTTTGGTTACAGTTTATATTATAATATATTCGGATTCTATCACAACGGATGAGATATTTTTGGTTGCAGGACAGTTGAAGAGTATAACAAAGGCCATGTTGAGAATGCACTGAATGTTCCTTACATGTTCTTCACTCCAGAAGGTAGTAATAAGTACTTGTATGATTTTGTTCTAAAAGTGAGCTCAACTCTACAGTTTTAGGATGTTTTGCACTGCTAGGCATTGATCTAGATGCATTCTATTAGCGCAACTCTCAGATGTTTGATCCTATAGAATCTGACAGTTTGCTAACAAACAGGTCGAGTAAAGAATCCTGACTTTCTAGCACAAGTTATGTCTATATTGAAGAAGGAAGATCATCTAGTAGTGGTAAGAAGAAAAACTATTCCTAGCACTTTTATATCCCAATGTAGATTCAAGGAGTAAAATTGAAACAAATTGCAAATTCTTTACCTATCTGTGCAGGCTTGCAACAGTGGTGGTAGAGGACTTCGCGCTTGCGTCGATCTTCTTAATGTGGTAAGATTTGAGATCCATAGAACTAATTTGCAAGGTTAACTAGACCTGCAAAAGAAAAGGATCAGTAATAATGAGATTTAGTGGGAAATTTCAGGGCTTCGAGCATGTGAATAACATGGGAGGAGGCTACTCTGCTTGGGTTGACAGTGGATTTGCTGGTGATAAACCACCTGAAGAACTCAAAACAGCTTGCAAGTTCCGAGGTTGAGAGTCTTGGGAATAGACTACCCAACTCATCTTCATTTTCGTCATCCTGTACAAAAGGAGATCATAAATTCCCTATTTCCATAAGTTAGGGCATTTCAAGGAGTCGTAAGCTTGAACCGAGTGCATAATGTTTGTAGTTTGTCTGTGTTGCTCCACAGATTGGAAATTTTAGTTCCTGCATTTCTGAAGGTTTCATATTCTGTACAAAAGAAAAGGTTTCAAAGTTCCTATTCCTTCTTCCTTCAGTTCCAGTATGATGTTAAATGTTTATGATAGTGCTCGCATATGAATGCTTAAACTGCATTCAACAGATATATATCTTAAGCAATATTCCAAATTATCCAGAAAATAGATATGTGTATTCCTCAAACAACAAAAGAAAGGGAATAATTTCAGGGTAAGTTCTCTAGATTGCACGTTTGTCTTGTAGATTAATCATTAAAGCAGTATGCTGCAGAGAAAAATCAAACTACAACATCAGTGGACTACAAAACCTTAAGCTTCATAAAACTTGGGTTGATGAATGCTACATACATCTGAGAGAGTAAATCTCTTGTAACTTGGGTTCATCATGACTTCTATAATATTGTTTATACATACAAGTAGACATTAGGGGCATATCAAAAGAAACTTGAAACCCATATAAGGAAAAAAGAATCAATAAACGAAAATTTTCTGTTGTTAATAGCAACCACCTTCATGTTTCCTCATCCCACTTGCTCTTGGGTATCTCCCCACTGTCAGCAATGGTAACCTTCTTTCTAGGTTTCCCGCTATAGGTTCCTGCTCCGCCTTCAATTGCATATACATAGTCCATTCCTTGGATAACCTTGCCAAAGACAACATGCTCTCCATCTAACCTGGAAAGAATACATATATGACAACTCACATCATCAAGGCCGGTTTAGAATTAACCGAGCATCTATCTTGATCTCAAACAACAATATTAGTTCAACTTTCCTTGTCTATAACATAGGAACTCTTCAAAAATAAAATGTTATATTCAATACTCTCAATTCCAACAGTTAAATATCATCAAATAATGTTCCCTCAATTAGTATTAGGATGGAAAATAGTACCAGCTGGACTTAATGGTGGTAATGAAAAATTGTGAGCCATTTGAATCAGGTCCTGGGTTTACCATGGAGACAACGCCTGTATAACATGACATCCATTCTTAAGAACTGCGGCCATATACTAGATGATATGAAACTATTGAGTCAACAAACTAAGAATAAAGTGAACAGGCCATTTGAAGGCTTTGGGCTCAAGACCTGCATGTGAATGTTTTATTTTGAAGTTCTCATCAGCAAATGTACCACCATAGATTGATTCATATCCTTTTCCGTCACCGTATAAAATATCACCACCTTGAATCACGAAACCAGATACAATACGATGGAACGGTGTTCCTTTATAATGGAGTGCTTTTCCGCTTGTAGTTTTACCTTTCTCCCCTGTATTTAGCGCAAAATTAATTCGGAAAAATGAGAAAACTAAATTAGGTAGAATTTGAAGAATATAAGATCCATCATACCTGTGCATAGAGCCCTAAAATTTTCTGCAGAGAAGAACACGTGTTAGAATTTAAACAAAATGTGATCATAATGTAATAGAATCATATTGCAAGTTCAAACTTGAAACTTAAGAATTCCATCATAGAGAACAATCGATAAACAATCATACACCAAGGATATCGGCAAAAGACAAGTGAAATAAGGTGAAGCAACCATATGTTCTAGTCACACTTCCAGGACTACTCTTCAGTTCCACTTCCAAGGTAACTGTAAACATCCTTAAGGCTCATGCTGAAAATCTTACCGCTTGTTGAACTTAAAACCTTCTCTACCTTGGTCATGTAACTTAAAAACTGAGAAGTAGAATTTTGATTCCACTGCAAAAATCAGTTTGATTGCAGGCAATGAAAATCTAACATACTGGGTAATAGTACATGTACATTGTTCGCAGGTTATGTGTGAATTCATGAACATGCGTTCATTCAACAATAAACTCAAAGATCATAAAGCAGGCATAAGTCTCCATTCATTTAAATCAATTATCCGGTGGTAGAAGGACATACCTACAGTTTTGGGTACAACCTGGCCATATAATCCAATCACGATTCTACCTAGAGATGGAGAAGAGAAGAAAATCTTGAAAGGTTAAAAACAATTATGAAAAAATAGGCCATGAAAGAACATAATAATAAAAATGGAATGCTGTAGAGTCTTACACTACCATGAGCTAATGACCTACAAGCAAAGCTTCGCCGACCAAGGTAAAAAACAAAGGGAAGAAATAAAAAGACAGATTCTCATGGCTGTAGAAAATTTATTTAATGACCTTCAAATGCAAAACAGAAGATCCTCTTAAGATTAGCCTAAAGAATGAATCTGTGTACTTGGATCATCATGTAAAAGCTGTAACTTAAGAATTTGACACAAGTGTGAGTGCACATGTATGTAACAATATGCCAAAAAATGGAGGGGATAAAGAGTATTTATAAATGCAAAACAATAATTGGAGGAGGGCAGAAATCAAACGCTTAAGGAGTTTAAAAATCCAGGCAATAAAGCTTGAATGTGTAAGGCCCTTAATTAGGAATATATTGGGATAATTAGTGAAATATTAATAGGGTGATTAGAAGGGGCATATGAGTAATTAGATATGAAGTTTGTTAGGGATTTTAGTTACAAATAGAAGGAGAGGGATTGGAGGGAAGTGTGGAGAATTTAGTGGGATTTCCTAATTTGGGAGAGTCTAGCCCTCTCGAAAGATTAGGAATTATCTTACTCATTTTCCAATATATTTCTATATTGAATTGTTCTTGAGTTTATTCCTGTTAGGAGGGATCCTACCAGAATGTTTCCTTCACAAACAAAAACTTCATAAAATGTGAGTTGCCTTGGCTCAAGTTCAAATGCAGTTATACTCACAAGAAAAGATAGCAGTAGCCTGCCTTACCATTTGACAGTTATTCTACACCTAGTAACAAAGTAAAGTGTAGGCACAAAGATTTTACCTAATCTCTGTTCCTCAATATCAACATCCAAGTAAACCCTGTGGGTAATTTCAGGCTCTTCTTCTAGTTTCTCCTCCCTCTAGAATTTAATGACAGAAAACATGAAAATAAGTTAAATAGCTACATGGTAAGGCCAAATATATTATTGTTTGAACTTTGAAGTATAGGGATGATCATTCCACAGGTCAGATAAAACAACAAACATGTAAACCCTTACAAATTCCAATTTTATGCGTCCCAATTTCCAGAAAAGTTATTTTGCCATCACCCTGAAACTAGCATGTCCAACCAAACCAACATAGGGAAACCACCTCTCGTCGGTTTTTAACAATCATGCATACTATAACCAAAACATGGTATTCCAGGGGAACTTGATTACCACAAAATACTGGATGAATTTCTTTATGCCAATAACTCTTCTACAGAAAGCCACAAGTCCAACTGATGGAAAATGAACAACGTACCAAGAGGAAAGAATTTTATGTGCTCATTTATTAGTTATAATTAAAAAAAGAAAAAGAAAAAAGAAAAGTGGAACTAAAAACCATTTCCATTTGGATTTAAGAAAGAACTAGAGAAAAAGATCCCCACCAGAATGAAAGAACGCTGAGCCACTAAATGCACCATAACAACATAGCTGCGAAATTTGTTCTACTCAATTAGCACAAATAAATCAAGGAAAATCATGTCTGTAGGGCCTTAAGTAAATGCCTAAACAGCAGGACAATCCCCACAACACAACCACCAATACCATGTTTTAAAGATCAATGTGTGCGTTACGATCCAACAAAGTTGGAACTACCAGAAGCCCACATCTAAGTTTTAGCGATGAGAAATTAACCAAGTGGATTGACAACGAAAATTTCCATGATTGGAAAAAATTGACACGAATCGTACAGGGGAACAAACCAGAGGTTGGGAAAATGAGCAGCTCAATGGAAGCCCAGTTCACAATTTCACCGATAAAACCAACCAAAACGCATAAAAGAGATAAGCGGGAACTAAGACATAGTGAAGCGCCATACATGAATCACATGATTCAGAACGAATCTACCACGTAACAAACTCCAAGAAACAAACAGTGGCATATAATTACACATTCGACACGAATATAGGTATAACTAAAGCTATTGGCAATCAGATCCGAAAGAGAATCAGGAATACGAATCCTCAAAAGGGACGAAGACATACTTGATTGTGAGTAAACAGCGCGAAAACGAGGAAAACGAGAAAGACAATCAAGAGGAGGAGGCATCGTGGTTGATACAACAAAGAGAATCCTCGAGGCATCCTTAACGTGGCTCTCAATTTGTCTCCCCCTTCTTCAAGCTCACGAATTTCTTCATTGTCGGAACTCCATGGCGGATCTCGATTCAGCCGTTTCAAGTAATTTGATTGAAAAAGTAGGAAATGCAATGAAAATGTCAGCCGCCGGCTGGAGCGGGAACTCAGTAGCAATGCGGTGGAGGCTCTGCAGTGCGAGACAGAGAGAAGTTGAGTCGACTCCACTTTTAATTTGTTTTCCCCTCTATAAATGTGAAATAAATTATAAATTTGGTATTTTTAGTTTGGGTATAATTTTAATTTGATTATCATCACCTCCATTTCAAGGTAGAAGATAGCATTGTTTAGAGTTTGGCATTGGAGTCGGAGCGGAGTGGGAGAGATTTTCGTCCCCGTCCCAATGGGGAATTTAACCGTGGGGATGGGTGTGGAGATTCTTGTTGGGGAAACGGGTCACATTCCCGTTTCTCCGATTAATTCCCACGGCGATTTCGTTAATTTTCAATATGGGCTAAATTAGTGATAAATTTGGGCTTGGACACTTTAGCTACACTTGGACCCTAAAAAGGTCTGATTGACCCCATTCCCAGTCAAACCAGGGATTTGGGGCGAGCCCCACATGAAATTTTACCAACCTAGTGTTGTTAACATAGATCTATATAAAGTTGAATTGAATTGAGCCTACAAAATAAAATTAATGTGCTTGGTCTTGTATTGAGTGACATACTATGATACTACCAAACCGATAATAGATATACAATTAAATTTTGATGGACAATGTACTATTAGTATTCATTTCTTAGTTGAACAATGAATTGTACTATTACTTTTACTTTTACTTTTAGTACTTTACTTATTAGGGTATAAGTGTATATTTATTATTTAGAAAAGACCTAATTATTATTAGGGGATATTCAAAAATAGAAAAATAGGAAAAACTATTTACACAAAATAGCAAAATTTTAATCTTCTTTGATAGAGGCTGATAGAAATCTATCAATATCTATCAGTGATAGAAACCGATAGAAGTTTATCACTGGTAAACGCTAATAGAAGTCTATCAGTATTTTTTTTTACTATTTCTGTAAATAGTTTGACATTTTTTCTATCGGTAAAAATTTTCTTTATTATTATCTAAAAGAAAAAAATATATATAATTTCAATCTACAAAAAAGCCTATGCCGCCAAATTTTAATTTGAGATAAAAAAAATGGCAAATTCAAAACAAAAATAAAATAAAATTGAAAAAAAAAAGAATAAGGAAAATGACCAACTAAGTCTAAAACCGAAAACCAAATCAATGTGTGGAACCAATCCAATCAAAATCCAAATAATTGGGTTTGTCATTTATTGGACATCATTTTGGTTCTCTATTTTATAAAACCAATTGGTTCGGTTTGGATTTTAGTTAGCCCAAAACCGAGAAAACCGAACTGATTATCACCCCTAAGTGTCATAGGTACTTCAACTTTTTTACTATTCTCTTTGGGCTCAACTATTCAAGTCTAAGTTGATCTCCTTAATCAACGTGTAACGACCCAACTTTCTATTATACCTCTAGGACGTTACTATATGCATGCATAGGCTTGACAATAAATTTCTCAAAGATAGATTAAATAAAATAAATAATATTTTTATTTCATTAAATAAAACTCAAATAATAAAATCCTGAAAACAATGTGTGGGGTACCCTTGACTCACATTTAGAATAAATTGACCAAACAAATGAATTAACAAGTGAATAAATGAAATAACCCAGAGTTTGAAAATGCTATACTCCTAAACCAGATCCTATCAAATAAAATATAAATGCGGAAGTGATAACATGTCCCAATGGCCAGTTCACGGATTCCTTCTACCATTCGTCGATTTATCTTTACTTTTATCTGAAAGACATAAAGAGAAAATGATGAGTATATAAATATACCCAGTAAGCAACCCATTACTAAATCCACTAGGTGAACTGATAGCCTTCCTATTGGGAATCAAATGCACAAACGCATCATAAGCATAGGCATAGGCATAGGCATAAGCATAAGGGGCGAACTCAAAGGCACACTTTCATAGGTGGTGACCCTGGAGGGATACAGTCATAAACATAAGTGGAGAACCCAAGGGAACGTTGAACATAAGCATAGGGTGTGAACCTAAAGGCTTAAAATTGAAGGAACTCTTAAACAAGAGTATCCATGAGCGGGTTCGGATCTTTCTGACTTCATTGTGACCGAATTACCACATATACATTCTAACAAATAGATATGCATTGTAACACTAATTATAGGCATGCTTTAACAATTAGAATACAAAAGACTAAGTAACGTACCAGTTGAAGACAATCTTCACTCGAACACAGTCCAACGAAAGTGCACTCCTCAACCCTTCTTATCGCCCAGCAATCAGTTGCCTAACAACACCATGGTCGTCTACACGATCGGTAGCGCACGAACCAACAGCAACCGGGGAAGATACCACTACTTGAAGCCTTTAGTATTCTTGGAGTGAGAATCCAAAGAGTGGACTTTGATGGAATTGATAGAGGTAGGAGGAAAAGACGATCGTTTAGTACGAATAAGCAAGTGGGAGATAGTAGATGACTATCGTATAGTCGGGTGCTTATCGTTTAGAGAAAGGTACACGATCGTGTAGGTTTTATTAAGTGATCGTCTAGCAAAAGGTAAGTGATCGTTTAGGTCTGCTCGGCGCACTAAGCGATCGTTTAGGACGATGGGCGCTATCGTATAGGCTTTCAACATTAAGCGATCATGTCCCTCCCGTGTGGCGACATGGGGGCGAAAAAAGGAAAGAGAGGGATGGGGTTTCTCTCGCTTTTGGCATAGCGGGCCCCCAGCGGGAGGATTTACACCATTAGCGATTTTCTTGCGTATCCTACAAAATGAAACCAATTTTCATTTTATTCTTCAGTTACAAGAACCAAATTCGATTTTCCAACTTTCGCACGATTCCGGAGAAATTCTCGGCCAATTATCTCACAACCAACTAATTAATTAAATAATGAATATAATCATATTATATTCTTAACATATAGTTTGATATCATATATCTACTATAGTAATTTCTCCTCTACTTATTATAAATCATATTTATATCCAATTTCCTCCAAAATAATGTATCTCATACATTTAGTCAATTATATCATAGATAATTAACCAGTTCAATTATATCATATATAATCGAACTCTCTCTTGTCAATTTGAACATTTCAAACTGACCCAAAAACTTATTCTCAAATTTATCCAAACTACCAAGGAGACCTTATGGACTTGTGGCTCGAAACTCCAACGATACGTGAATAACTGAATAAACTCTTTAGCCATGAGATCCACCATCTGTTAACTGCCAAGCATTCTACTAAAAACTAACAGTTGAACTCTTCTTACCATAGATATATTTTTGTGTCCATCGGATATAACCAATTATGAGTACGATGACCCTTCACAGATGCTCGTAAGTACAGCTGGGCCAATTTACTGTTTTGCCCTTGTAGTTACATCTCACTCCTTAAGTACCACTGATTCCTCTAATGAACAATACAACATAGTCCAACTATGTATGAACACCTCTCGGGCCAAGAGAAGGTATGTGGCGCCACATCAGTCAAGCCCTGAAATCAGCCCTTAAGGGAGCTATTTATCTACTTGCCCCTGCTTCGGGGAAGGATTGAATTTCATCTTGTGTAGCTAAGTTCCCAGCTCCCAAATTAGACGAATCCTCAAAGTGGTAGATTTGAGTCGGTGACCTGGCCACTCACACCCATGCAAATCAAAGGACCGCCCTCAATGACAGGAGTTCCCAACTCACTCAGGATTGAGATCATGTTACCTATGGTCATCATAGTGAAGTGAAGTCTCTATCATGAACAGTGTTATATAACGAGACGTTAACACTATAAGAGTTAGATAACATGTAGGGGAAGTATCAAGGATCCATAAGCATCCAAATTCATTAATTTTGGCAGAAACTAAAGCATGCTCTTCTAAAGTAAGGGTTTTAAGATCATATCTTTGAAGAACTCTTCAAGAACTTGATCAATCTGCAGTAGTCTTCACCAAAGATTACCGTGAACCACCTCACGATCTTTCCCACTATCCTCTTGGAGCTTTAGACCGAGTTGTGGGACTCAAGAACAGCTTGAAACGATGAAGAACAATGAATAACTCACAACAACTCACTTTGAAGAATTCTTTCTTCTCACTGAAATTTTCTCTCAAAATTTTTGTGTTATGCATGCCCTCAACTCACTCCAATCTTCTTTATTTATTGCAGACGAACATGCAAAGAAGAGAAATGCATGGCTTGCAGCTAATGCTTGGAGTATTAATGAAGAGAAAAAAATGAGCTTTGTGTGAGCATGAAGAAGATGATATTGGAAAATCAACATTTTCCATTTTAACCATGCAAACCGATTTTTCAAATTTTCTTTTGAAATCAAAATTTGATTTCAAAAACCATTTTGATTTATAAAATTAAAAAATAATTTTCTAAAATTAATTTCATAAATTAATTTAATATCAAATATTAAATTATTTTTGCACAATAATCATCTTCATATATTTAAATCATATTTAAATATATATTCTCCTATTCCATTTAATTTGAACATTTCAAATTAATTTCTCAAGCTACTCTAAAGCTTAACCATTTATGAACTAGTAGGGGGACCTCGCGGACCTACAGATCATGGATTCCAACGATTCGAGATTAATCGGCTAAACTCATTAGTTCAATCTAACCCGCATTCATTAACTAATGGGACACTCCACTATAGCCCATAATTGAACTCCCCTCACTGTAAATATATTATGTCCACTTAATAACCATAATCAGTAAGTCGATCCTTCACAGGTTGTTCGTAGTCACAGCTAGGTCAAAATTACCGTTTTACCCTTGTGAATACAACTTGTTCCTTGAGTTCCTATTGACCTTCTAATGAACAATTCTGATTCATAATCTCTAGGAATCAAATCTTCTCTCTATCATGAGAAGGCGGGGCCCCGATTGTTTAAGACCTAGAATCAGTACTTAAGAGAACAACCTATCTGCTAACCCTAAATAGGGTAGGAGTGAATTCCATCTTGCAAGGCTATGTCCCCAGCTATTCATCCGGTCTTATCCCCAAAATGGGAAGTTTATTGAGCAGTGTTGTTGGATTACTCTCATCATTTGCATATCAAAGAATAATCCCGAACAAACAAGAGTTCATAGCTAGCTCAGGATTAAGATCGAGTTAACCTAGGTTATTTGATAAATGAAATAGTCAGTTTTAATAGTAAAAGGTCGTTATAAAGAAAAATGACTATTTTTGTGGTCTAGTCTATATGCAAACTCATTGCATAGGATGCCTCCACTCACATGTCTCAACCTGAACGATTTGTGGATCACATCGTTTGTAGCACTTTACAACTTCTTGTAACAACTATAGAGTGGGCTGCATCCAATTGTGTTATCAAGATGAGATACCCAATTTCATCCATATACTTATTAGACCATTTAGGTTATATACTGTCAACTTGATCCTGTTTATGTCACTACATAAAGTTACAGTATTCAGACTATAGCCAAGGATACGTTTATTGGATTTTCATAATAAGATGCAAAATCAACAAGTCATTATTATTGATAAATAGAATGTTTAACACGAACTGCGAGTTCTAGGACATTCCCAACGATCTCCCACTTAGACTAAAACTCCAGTGAGAACAAATATATATACAATATAATGTTGAGAAAAATAATGGGAAAAATATAATAAACTAGGGCATCTATATTACCATAGATATTCTCCCACTTGCCCTAGATTACACTACTCGGAGTCCTAGTCCAACTAGGTGGCCCTAAAAAACTTTAGCCGAGAGAGCCTTTGTGAATGGATCAGCAAGGTTGTTTTCAAAGGCAATCTTTGTAACGATCACATCTCCTCTGTGTACGATCTCTTGATGAGATGATACTTTCTTTCAATGTGTTTTCCACATTTGTGACTCTTGGGTTCCTTTGAGTTGGCAACTGCACCACTGTTGTCACAATACAGTGTGATAGGCAGGTGCATATTTGGAACGACTTCCAAACCAGCCAAGAATTTGTATAGCCATATTACTTCCTTAGCAGCTTTGCATGCAGCTACGTATTCCGCTTCCATAGTGGAGTTAGCGATACAACTTTGCTTGATGCTTCTCCAAACCATAACTCCTCTGTTAAGAGTGAAAACTGATCCTGAGGTAGATTTCTTGGAATCTACGTCAGTCTGAAAATCAGATGCAGTGTATCCTGTAAGAATCAAATCCTTAGGTCCATAGACAAGCATATAGTTCCTCGTTCTCCTTAGATACTTGAGGATATTTTTTTACAGCGGTCCAATGACCGTGTCCTGGATTGGATTGGAACTTGCTGACGATTCCATCTGCAAAACACATGCCAGGGTGTGTACACAACATAGCGTACATCAAACTCCTAATTGCAGATGCATATGGAATTATGTTCATCTCCTCAACTTCTTGAGGTGTCTTAGGACATTGTTCCTTTGACAAATGAATCCCATGCCTGAAAGGTAATAAACCTTTCTTGGAATTTTGCGTATTATACCTTGACAACATCTTGTCTATATAAGATGCCTGAGATAGTGCCAATGTTCTATTTTTTCGGTTCCGAAAGATTTGTACTCCTAGAATATATTGAACATCACCCAAATATTTCATTTGGAACTGTGTTGCTAACCATCTCTTTACGTCAGCAAGAAAACTTGTCTCATTCCCAATGAGCAAGATATCATCAACATATAGAACTAAGAATGTTACCGTTTTGTTGACTATTTTCTTATATACACAAGATTTGTCAATGTTCTGTTCAAAGCCATAAGATTTGATTGTAGTATCAAATCTTATATTCCAGGATATGGATGCTTATTTCAACCCATAAATGGATCGATTAAGCTTACAGGCTTTCTATTCCTGTCCTTTTTCGATGAACCCCTCTGGTTGAGACATAAAAATACTTTCATCAAGGTAGCTATTTAGAAAATCTGTCTTGACATCCATTTTCCATATCTCATAGTCATAATATGTGACAATGGCAAGAAGTATTCTTATTGATTTGATCATGGAAACAGGAGAAAAAGTTTCTTCATAATCAACTTCTTCTCTTTGGGTAAAACCATTTTCCACGATTTTGGTTTTATAGATCTGTACCTTGCCAGTTTGGTCTCATTTTCTCTTGTAGAACCATTTACAACCTATAGGTGTTACCTCATGTGGTTGATCTATAAGTTCCCAGACTGAGTTGAAGTACCTACACTCCATTTCATCGTCCATGGTTTTTATCCATTGTTCCCTGTCGACATCTTCCATTGCCTTCTTAAAGGTTAATGGATCCTTTAAACCATCATCTTGTATGATGTTTTAAGCTTCTGTTAAACCCATGTAGCGTTCATATTGTTGAATAATCCTCCCACTATGATGAGGCATCCTCAACTCTTGGGATGGACGTCAGGGGACAACAACCATTGTTGATGGACCAGCTTGATCAACAACTCTTGTTGATCTTTCTGTAGTATCTTTAGAAAGTTCTTGCAATATTAGTTTATTGCGAGGTAGATGATTTTAATATGATCCTCTTCCAAGAACGTAGCATTTTTCGATACAAATACTCTATCTTCTTGGGGATCATAAAAACAATCCTCCTTTTGTTTCTTTGGGGTATCCTACAAATAGGCATAGTTTTGAACGTGTTTCCAATTTTTTAGGATTCTATACCAACACGTGTGCTGGATAACCCCAGATATGGAAATGACGTAAACTCGTTTTGCGTCTTTTCCATAATTCATATGGTGTTTTTGAAACACTTTTAGATGGAACAACGTTCAAAATAAATACTACAGTCTGTGCTACATACCCCCAAAAGGATTGAGGTAACTGAGCATAACTCATCATAGACCAAACCATGTCCAACAAAGTTCGATTTCTCCTTTTTGCAACACCGTTTTGTTGTGGTGTTCTAGGTGTTGTGAGTTGGGATTGAATTCCATGATTTACTAGATAGTTCTGGAATTGCAAATCCATATATTCACCACCTCGATCAAAACGAAGTGTTTTAATTCTTTTACTTAACATATTTTCAGTTTCAACCTTAAATGCTTCGAACTTTTCAAGAGTTTCAGACTTATGACTGATTAAGTAAATATAGCCATATCGAGAGTAATCGTCAATAAAACTGACGAAGTACTAATATCCTCCTTGAGCTTTAACATTCATCGGACCACATAGGTCTGAATGTATAAGTTCAAGAGGTTCTTTGGCACGAAGACCTTTGTCAGAAAAAAAAAATCTTTTTATCATTTTTCCCTCAAGACATGATTTGCATGGAGGTAGGGATCTGTCTTCTTACTGAATTAGATGATCGTTTTTTACTAATCTCTCAATCCTATTGAGATTAATGTGACTAAGCCTGAGGTGCCAAAGATAGGCGTTAAGAGAAAATTTTCGCTTTTTATTATGAGTCTCAGCCGTTTTAAACATCTTTATATTTAAAATGGCTTTTTCTTTGGTTGGTTTTAATATGTATAAGTTGCTATCAAGTCTTGCAGAACAGATATGTACCCTCTTGAATAAACAAACACTTCATTACATTCAAAAGATATATTGTACGTATTTTCTAACACAAAGGAAATGGAGATTAGATTTATTTTCATATTTGGTACATAGAACACATTCTTAAGCAAGATAAAAGAATCTCCAAAAAATAACTTCACATCTCCCACTACTTCAGCTGAAATGACTTCACATGTTCCCACCTTGAAAGTCATCTCAAATTCAAAAAGTCTTCTCCAAGAACTAGTTTCCTATAGAAAAGTACAAACATTATTAGTGGGGCCTGAATCCAATATCTAGGTAAGGTGAGAATTTTCTACTATACATTTTCAACAACCAATAAATCATATTTACCTTGTTTAGCCTTTTCTGCTTTCTTATTAGCCAGATATTTTGGGTAGTTTCGTTTCCAATGCCCAACCTCTCCACAATGGAAACGCTTTCCTTTAGGAGTTTTGTTTTTGTTTTTGTTTTCAGTGGCTTTCTTTTTTTGTCATACCCTGCCCCGAGCCCGCCTCCTGAGCTTGAGGAGAGGCGTGAGGGACTGCAGATACCACCCTTTTGTGATACCTATTGCCCGTATGAACCTCTTTATTCTCAGTGAACTTTAAGCCAAAGATGTAATCAACAATTATTTGACTAACTCATTTTATTATCAACAACATAGCGTTTCTACAACATTCAGGCTTAACTACAAAGTTTACATTAATGACTCTAAAGGCGTGTGGCTTGTGGCAGATCTTGACCTTAGCAGCACCTTGGAACTCCTCAACCTACGCTATCTGGGGGGGAGGGACATATAAAACATGGAAAACGTAAGCTACAAAGCTCAATGAGTGGCAGCTTTATACAAACATAAGTTTGATTTTAGAAATTCATCTTTGGGAAAACAATTCCACAATCAACAACAATCACATAACAAAACATAATCTCCCCAGCCTGTCAGCTGGACAACCCTAGCATGATTATATATCTTTCCCGGGTATTCTCCGCGAATAACCCGCGATGACCAACATGGACACAAGCTCAATACCCTATAACCCGTCGACTGTGCACATGTCGACATTTCTTGTTAGACAGACTTGGGTACGCTGACAATCTCAGCCAGATACTCTGAAAATCCTAGCCAAGCATCCCACCAAGCATGCTAACAATATCCTGGGTATGAATCCCATTTCCTAATGCAAATATACACACATTGTGACAACAACAACAATCAAATATCCAGACAAAACACATTTTTTCATCATGCCAATATTTCAAATACAACCTATATATATAATCATATATGTATCTATATAGAAATCAACCATACAAACGATGGAACAACCATTCACCTTGGTTGGTTAGGAACTTTTCTCTCCGAAGTTCCTTAGGTTTCCTTGGTTTTCCTTTTTGAACCCTAAATTCCAGATTCAATTATAAGCTTAGATTACTCATAGTTCTAGACCTTATTTTAAGATACTTCCTTCTGTAAACATGTTCTAAATTGTCTCAAGAAGCTTACCTTAAAATATTAGCTCAGAACCTCTCGTAGTTTGGCCAAAATCCTCAAATCATTAATATTGGCCCAAGCTTACCCGACAACTCAACCCTTCCTAGTTTTCAGGTGGCTTTGGAATCACTCCACACGCACGAGTAGTCTGGGAGAACTTCTCATCCCAAGTTAATGCTACTTCCAGATCTTACTGCCCGCCAGCATCTCCTCCTCTTGGAATCACTTGACCAACGCATGGTTTTGCTACCAATACATACATTCCTTCATCAATTGCATAGTCTCCTCACAATCGGCCCTCATACACTCTTCCTAATGTTCTTTGAAGAGAATTTGAGTTATGATCTAAAGAGAAGTCCTAGGCTCTATTTATAGGTGTCCAAAGTCCTTCCAAGGCCGACACCTCCTGCTTGGCTGCATGTCCAGGCGTCCCTTCTTCCTTTTTCCAACGTAGCTCTTTGCCACCTCCAGCTTGAAGTGTTAACTTATCCTTCATCCAGCTCAACCTAATCGGTTTGCAAGCTCTTTGGTGCATCCACCTCCTATTTTGAGTTGTCCTCCTCATGCACACTTCCTTTGCATGAAGTCTACCTCCTACTAATCTTAACTTAACCCTTTCTCGGTTAGCCATCATCAGCCCATGGCTTTCTCATCAACGCATCACTTAAGCCATACTAAACTCAAAACATTACAAGTCCTTGGCTGCATATCCTTCTCTTTCGCATGGCTTACCTTTGGCTCATGCACTCGACTAGGATTATGACTAACACTCTTCCAATGCATACTATTAGCCTTGTCCTATGCGCCCATATAGCCTTGGATGTCCTTGGCACATAGCACATTACCAATGCATAACAACCCTTGGGTTAATCTAGGTCTCAACTCAACACCTCATGGTATAGCTTACCATCGCCTAGCCTCTTGCTAATGCATCCCCTATGACAAATGCTAATATGTCCTTGTTGCTTGTCAACATCCTTAGTCTCTTGCTCAAGACCAACGCACACTAACCTCCTAAGCCTTATGTACCGTTAGCCTTAGCAATGCAAAGACATTTCACCATGCGTTCACCATGGCTTGTCCTATCGCCTAACTCATCGCCTAGCTCTTCAGCTCATCATCTAGCTCTTTAGCTCATTGCCTAGCTTATCATCTAGTACTACTACCACTCATCATCCAACGCACAGCCCATCGCATAGTGCCTATGCAAAAAGCATAGCATACAACCTACTGTACAACTCTTGCTCATCGTGCAGATCTTGTATCTATCACTTAGCTCCAACGCCCCATTGTATAGCTCAATTGTTTAGTAAACGATCTCGCTCCCAACGATCGCGCGCATAGTCTATCGCTTAGTTGCTGCGTTTATCGTGTAGTGTTGATGCCCATCGTCTAGTGCAACATCTCTATCGTCTAGCGCATCATGACTATCGTCTAACGCCCATCGCGTAGTGCTATCGCCCAAAGTCATCGTCTAGCACTGATGTCGATTGTGCAAAGCCAATACCCCATCACTTAATGTTATCACCCATCGCATAGCGCTATCGTTTAACACGACTCTTCGCACCATCTAGCGCTGCATTGTGTCGCATGATCGCCTACTGCATCGCTTAGCTCCGTGCATTGCTACACGATCGTCTATCACATCGCTTACATGATCACATACCTCATCATGTAGCGTCGCTCATTTGCTACACGATCGTCCAACGCGCGCAACTCCAACGCCCAGTGCCCATGCCCGCGCACACTTGAGGCTGCTGCATCTTTGCTAACCTCTCAAGACATTGGTTGCCGCATGCCTTCCTACGCATAGCTTTTCTCTTGGCCATATCTTAGCTACTTTCAACGCCTAAATAACCTCTCAAATGTTCATGGCCAACGCACGACACAACACTTAGCCATTTTCCAGCCTCCAACGCATGGGTTATACTTAGCCAAACTTTTACTAGTTAAGGCTTATCTCAAAGCTACTTAACAAATCTTTTTGAACACTTAGAATTTTCCTTCTCTTTAATGTAGGATTTAACTTATACTTAGTTAATTTTCTAACGACTTTTTACACCAAATCCAATTGTTTAGATTATAAATTTGTTCAACTCAAATAACCCTTATTAAAGTTGGGTTGGTTACGATTACTCGGATGATTTATTTAAATTTTTATTCTAAAAGAAAGTAAAATGTTAATATGTAAAAATTTGATTTAATTATTTTCATATATTGAACTAGAATTAAAAACTTAATTTCAATTTATATAATGAAAAATTTCTTTTCAATGTACTAAAAAACTATTTTTAAGAGTTATTACCGAAGCGTGATCAAATCCTATTTTCATTTATTTTACAGAAACTAAATAATTCAAAGGACAAAAACTTCATGTATTAAGAAAAAATAGCATGCTTTAGAAAAACTAAAAGGAAATTAGGGTGTTGGAGTAAATTAACCCTTGAAGTCACAGATCTTCACAATTCTTCTCATTGGTCCAAAAACATTTTGAAATACCTTGAATCACGAACAAAACAACAACAATCCAAATTCAATTCAAACACCACTACTAAGTAACCACGATATTCTCTATAGGGTGAGAATACAAGAGAGAGTTGTGGGCTTCTCTTATTATTATTATTATTATTATTATTATTATTATTATTATTTGTCGAAAGGCAATAGTAAATTTTTTAGAGGAGAAAAAAAACTTGCAGAGAGAGATCACTTGGGAAGAAAAGGCAGAGATCAATCTTTTTGGAAAAAACTTAAGGGAGAAGAAGAAGAACGTTTTCCAACCTCCTAAAATCTCATGATAAAAAAACACGAGAGAATTAAGGGATAACTTCCTCCCTTTAAATTCAAATTTAAATTAAAAAACTATATTTTTAATTTAATTAATATAATCTAATTATATAATAACTAACTTATCATATAATATATATTATACTTATATGTTATATCAAATATAACATATAACCTATAGTTTATATTATATCATATATAATATAACTTATAGTTTGAAATTCTCTAGTTCTAATATAAATCAAATTCATATTAAATTTAATCCATTGTTTTCATATGAATCCAATTCGTATATTTAATATTTGAATCATATTCAAATATTTATTCCTTTAAAAAACCTTTATATTATAATACATCAAATACATTATATTAACTATATCACATATAATTAATTTATATTAATTATATCATATATAATTAATTTGAACAATTCAAATTAATACAAAATTAATTTGATTCTCAATAATCTCAATTAAGTTATTGAGGGGACCTTATGGGCCTATAGATTAAAGCTCCAATGATACTTGGATAATCAATTAAACTCTTTAATTAAGTTAACCAACTTCCATTAACTACCGGTCACTCCACTAAAGACCGACAGCTGCACTCTTCGCACTATAGATATCTTTCTATGTCCATTGGATATAACCAATCAACGGTGCGTTGACTCTTTACAAATTGCTTATAAGTACAGTTGAGCCAAAATGACCATTCTACCCCTGTAGTTACATCTGACTCCTTAAGTACCATTGATCCCACTAATGAATAATAAGTCATAGTCCAACTTGAAGGAATTATGAAGTTCCGCAGCAGATGCGGGATCATCCCAATTTTACAATTTTCACAAAGTCACAAATTTAAATAACGTAATTATGCATTTAAACAAGAAATGGCAGCATGCTTTGAAGGAAGGAATTAGGGAAGAGAACAACTTATTCTTGAAGCCAATAATCTTCATGTATTCCCTCAATTCGATCACGAACACTTCGATCTGAATCTCAATCTCCAAAAAAACTTCTAACAAAACCAAATGGCCACCACCAAGAGGTCAACCTCTATATTCTCTTGGAATAAGAATCCAGGAGTTATGGCTTTGAGTTTTGGGAAGAGGGAGAGAATTTGAGAGGGGGAAGAAAAAAACTTAATTTTCTTCTCTGTGTTCTTAGGAGGTTTTTCAGAGAAAATCACAAATAGACTTTCTCAACTATGAAGAAGACAATCGATAACCCCAAAACTAAACTCCTCCACTTACATGTTCTATCAAGAGAAAAACTAGGGGAGGGAGTTATAACTCTCTTCTTTATTAAATTTAAAAAATTTAATTTAATTAATTACAATATATATAATTATATAATAACTACTTTATTATATAATATATATATTATACTATATGTTATATCAAATATAACACATAAACTATAGTTATTATATTGTATCAAATACAATATAACCTATAATTTTATCTCTCTTAATAATACATGGTATTTAGTATAAATCACATTTAAACTAAATTTAATTATATCAATCTCATCCATAAAATTAGTATTTGAACCACATTGAAATACTTAATTCCTCTCAAAATAAATTTTATGTTTTAATTTAATTAATTATATCATATATTATTCCCTAATTTGTACAATTCAAATTAATAAAAAAAATTAATTCTCAATTATTCCTATTGCACTTAGAGGGGGCCTTATGAACCTATAGATTGAAGACCCAATGGTACTTGGATAATTCATTAAACTCTTTAATTAAATTACCCAACATTCATTAACTGCCAATCATTTCTTTAAAGACCAGCAACTGCACTCTTCGCACTACAAATATATTTCTGTATCCATTGGATATAACCAGTCAACAATAAGTTATAGTCAACTATGATCAAATCTCTCTTGGGGCAAGAGAGGGTGTGACCACATTGTTCAAGCCCCAAAATCAAGCCTTTGGGAGCAATTTATCTATTTACCCCGACATCAAGAAATGAGTGAATTTCATCTTATATAGCTGTGTTTCCAACTCCCCAATAAGACGAATTCCTAAAATGGTAGGCATATTGAGTCGGCAATATGGTCACTCTCACCCATGCAAGTCAAATGATCGCCTTCATAGGCAAGAGTTCAAAACTCACTCAGGATTCAGGTTATGTCACCTATGGTCATCCTGGTGAAATGTAAGTCTCTACTATTATCGTCATTATATAATGAGACTAATCATTTCGTGGTCCGATTTTATATAAACTCTTTGTATTGGATATCCTGCTCACATGTCTCCATATGAATGATCAGGATCATATCATTTGTAGCACTTTACAACAGTTGTAACATCTACAAAATGGGTCGTATCTGTAGTGTCACCAGGATAAGGTATCCAGTTTTACTCATCTACTACAGAATATTTATGTTATCATTTAAACATGATTCACCTATATGTCTCTAAACATGATTCACCTGTATGTCTCTACATACATGTTTAAATTACATAAAATAACCTAGGATCTTAGTTTATTGAATTGAGTGTATGCTCATAAAATAATAATTATTTTATTAATAACAATTTGTTTATACAAAGTTTAAAAACTACAAGAATCAAGAGAGATTTAGGATACCAATCTCAACACAACTATGATCAAACCTCTCTTGGGCCAGGAGAGGGTGTGGTGCCACATTGTTCAAGCCCCAAAATCAGCTTTAAGGGACTTGCTCTAACTACAAAAAAAGGAGTAAATTCCTTCTTGTGAAGCTGCTTTCCCAGCTCTCCAATAAGACTAATCCCTAAAATGGCAGGCATATTGAGTCAGCGACATTAGCCACTCTCACACATGCAGATCAATAGACCGCCTTCATAGGCAGGAGTTCACAACTCACTCAAGATTCAGGTTAAGTCACCTATAGTCATTTTGGTGAAATGTAAGTCTCTTCTATCAATGGTGTTATATGGTGAGACTAGTCATTTCATGGTTCAATCTTATACAAACTCTTTGTATAGAACATCCCCGCTCACATGTCGCCACATGAATGATTAGAATCAAATCATTTGTAATACTTTACAACAATTGTAACATCTACAAAGCGGGTCGTATTCGTAGTGTCACCAAGATAACGTACCTAGCCTTATCCATCTACTATAAACCGTTTAGTTTATCTTTTAAACATGATCCACTTGTATGTCTCCACATACATGTTTAAGTTAAAAAAGACAACCTTAAATCTTAATTTATTGCCTTTGTGGGTTCATGCTTCTAAATGTCAAATAAAATACTACTTGTTTTATTAAAAAAAATAAATAAATTATTTGTACATTACAATTACAAACTACAGGACCCACGAGATTTAGGGCATCAATACCAACAATTGTAACATTCCAAGACATATCATAGACAAGGTTATAAACTTCATGGATATCTTCCTGGTTATCATGAACGTAGTAATCAACGTTCTACTCCTTCATCATCTTCCAAATCAGTAGAATCCTCTATTTCAGCAATTGCCAAATCTTGTTCTTCTGTTTCAGGTGATCCTATAGATTCTCTCAGCACTAAGCAGTGTCAAAACCTCTTAGCTATGTTGCAGACTCACTTGACCAAAGCAGCGTCCTCGGAAACTAGTCAAAGTACTCCTCATGTAGCAGGTATATGCTCATCAGTTTCACTTTTTGAATTTATGATTGACAGTTGGATTTTAGACTTGTATGCCTCGAGCCACATTTTTCAATCTTGCAAATATTTCCATGATTTAAAGGTTGTTTCAGGGTGTTTGTTTCATTACCTAATTCATCTCAAGTAATGTTGATTTTATGGGTGACATACGTCTCAATTAACACATTACATTGACTTATGTCTTATACATTCCTACTTTTGCCTTTAATCTTATATCCATCGCTACTTTAACTCATCAATTGCCTCTTGTCGTTAAGTTTGAGGTGATTTCTGTGTTGTTCAGGACAAGTCTTCTTCGATAACGATTGGTAGGACTACCATTGCTCATGGATTGTATTTTTTGGACATTTACCCCCAGTCAATGGCTACTGATTTTGTTTCGAATGTTACTTGTCCTGTTATTAGTTTTGATAATTGGCATGTCGTCTTGGTCATCCTTTTGTTAAACATATGACTGCTCTTAAGGATATGATTCATATTAATCCTAAGACTTTTATTCCCCTTGTCCTGTATGCCCCTTAGCTAATCAAAAGAAACTTTCTTTTGTATCACACAATCATGTTGCTACTCATATTTTTGAACTAATATATTGTGATATATAGGGACCTTATCCATATCCTTCTCATGATGGTTGTTGATACTTCTTAACCATTGTGGATTATCATTCTCGGTTTACTTAGACCTTTATGATGAAAACAAAAGGTGAGGCTTTGGTCATTGTACCTCGTTTTTTACTATGGTTAAAACTCAATTTGGTGTGCCCATTAAAGAATTTTAATCAGATAATGACCCTGAGTTGGCATTTATAAAATTCTTTCATTCTAAAGGTGTTCTCCATTAGCTTTCATGCGTGTTGCTCGACCTAAAAAAAATTCTGTTATTAAGTAGAAACATCAACATTTACTGAACGTTGCTCGATCTTTATATTTTTAGTCTCGGGTCTCTATTCAGTTTTGGACTGACTGTGTTCTTAATGTTGCCCTTTTAATCAATCGTACCCCTTCATTTTCATTGTAGTGGCAAACTCCTTCTACTCGATTATACAGTAAAACTATTGATTATTCTATGTTGAGGTCTTCTGGGTGTTTGTGTTTTGTATCCATTTTATCCTTTCACGGGTCTAAATTTGATCCCCGAGCTATTCCTGTTGTGTTTGTTAGGTATCCCGTTGGTATGAAGGGCCATAAATTATATGATATTGAACATGTGCGATTTTTTATATCTCGAGATGTTGTTTTCCATGAGCATGTTTTTTCCTTTGCTTCAGTTGTTGATCAAGCTCACTTGAAAATCCCTTTTGATGATGTTGTTCTACCTAAGTCCTTTGATTTCTTCGGAGTTCCTGCTACTCCCACTGATGTTATACCAAATGATATTGTTCATAATCATGATGCAGAGAGACCTAGTAGTGATGATATTATACGAATGATATCGGGCATCTTTGAATTTTCTCAAGCTCTAGACCATATAGATGTTGTAGGATCAATATGGCAACCCTAGAGGGGGTGAATAAGGTTTAAACAAACTAATTAAAACTTTTTACTAATGTGGGCCCAATTAAACAAATTAACAAATTTTTTACGAACAAATAATTTAAACAATAAATTCAACCCAAAATAGTTAAGTAATTAAAACTATCACATTTAAGCACCCAATTTGATTTGAATAAAAAGATTGGTATGAGATATGTAAAGATCAATTCAACCAATCTAAATAAACATTAAACAATTAATTTAAGAAACAAATATTGCAATTAATTTAATGCAATAAAGTATAGCAACAAATAATTCCTAAATTAAAGTATGAGAGATATAGAGAAATTAACACCAGAAATTTTATAGTAGTTCGGCACAACCGGTCTATATCCACTTCCCAAGCTCCTCTTGGATATGTCACTACGAACTTGACTCTTCCCACGACTTACAGTCGAACTACAACAACGTTCTTTTTTCAAATGCAAGAACAAACCCGGTTCTTTCCACGGTTAAGGATCACACCATTACAATACTCTTATTATAGGTTCAAGAGTAACCCTTTACAATAGATTTATAAATAAAGAACAATATGAGAAAAACTTTCTAAAGTAATGGATTTACAAATTGTAGCACTCAACAAATTAATCCTCATAATACAATAAATCTCTCAAGAGTAAGATGAAAAGAAAAAATGAGAGCTTTAAGAGAATAACATTGGTGGCTTTGAGGATTGTAAAAATATGTAATTGTTATTATGATTTGGAGAAGAAGATGAGTTTAAATAGAGAGGAAAATTTGTTGGAAACCACATTTAATTTGGGTCATTGGATCTTGGAAAAGAAAATTAAATGGTGGAGATTTAAACCCAACTAGCCGTTAGACACAAACATAATATAATATACATATACATATACATATACATATAATATACGTATAAATCATTTTCTTTTAAAACCCAACAAAAAGTAAAAGTTCAATTGGTTCACTTTGATGAAAAAAATATGCCACATCACCAACTCGAGATTTTTCCGTTAAGCCTTGTTTCACCTATATCTTCTTCTTCGTTTCACCTATATTTTTCCATTAAGCTTGTTCCAAGCTCTATGCAATAAACACTTCAAAATGCTCAAATTACCAATAAATAAAAGCAGAGTTGTTATCATCAAAATATTAATTAGTTAATTAGTTAAAATTAATTAATTAGTTAGTTAAAATTAATTAATTTAAGTTTAAGGGCCACAAATCCAATAATCTCCCTTTTTTTATGATGACAAACAAGTCAAGAAAAATGAAATCCAAATAGGTGTGATATGAAATTTGTTCTTGATGCATAATTAACACACATATAATTTCAATTCACTTGAACATAAAGAATATATTCAATAACAATATGCTTTCATTTTTCTTATTACCTCTCTTCCTTTTGGAGTCAATTAAAAAAAGTAATTAAGAAAAATAAACAATAACATGAAAGTTTTCTATAAAACATGAACACATAATTTGCATTTCTTCTCCTATCTACATGCTTTCTAAAAGAAATATAACAGGTAACAACACTGTAAATCCTAGAGGTATCATAAAGAATCAACCAAGTTTAGTCTAGTTCTATTTAAGACTAATTTCACAAATTTCTCCCCCTTTTGAAATCAATTGTACACTCCCCATTAATAAAGGCAAAAAGACATTAGCACATAATTCAATTTGAGGGTAGAAATATCAAATAGATTTTCAAAACATAATTTTACTGAAAATAACAACTCCCACTCAAATGATAAACAATAAGAATAAGAGAGATGCACATCAATAAACTAATATCAGAATTATTTTCATTCCAACATGAAATTCATATATAAAGTGTATAACTTCCCTATAATCAAGCAATCTTCTTCTAATAGAAATATGTCAATAAAAACCAAGGAAATGAAATCAATCCTGTAAAATTCAAACAATTGAGATACCAAAATATCACATATTATAACATAAACACTAGTTGTTGAAAAACAAGTAATGATACCAAATAAAAGCAAAACAACATTAGCCAATCAATATAAGCATGGTATCAACAAATGAATTTATACCAATTTTGAACAATATCGGGGATTCAAAAAAGTACCAATTTCATAAATACTCCCCCTTTGAAAAATAATTTAACAACTCTTTTAAAATAACATGCTCAATGATCAATTTTTCTTAACGTAAGACAAACATCACACTCCAAACAATTTTCATTAAACACACTGTGAGCAATAAAATATGTATAATTCATGTCAAAAAACATTTATAAGAATTTGATCTATTTCAATCAAAAGAGCATAAACAAGATATATCAATCATCAAAATAATGACACTCTTTTGCAAGACTCAATATTTATAAAATAATAATAATAATAATAAACTTTTCATGAACACGAGGATAGAGCAAGCATCTAACTTGTCAAAAAGCCAAATCATAAGCAATAAGGACAAATGTCAAATATGTCAAACCCACTTCCAGATTACCCTTTTATTCTGGAAAAGGATAAGACCGTGGTAGTTACTAGCCCTACTGCCAGCACCCACCACCAAATCCTTCTAATCTAAATACCAACCTGCTTAAAACATTAGTAATATACGCATACAACAAACCTCCCTTAAGGTTCTACAAAGTTTACATAAATACAAGCAAACAATCACGACATTACATTTACAGAAAAATATTCACATATGGCCCAAACATTCCTAAAGAAGTCCTAGTCCCTCTCAAAACATGTGTACATAAACAAATCATCAACCTAAGTCTTTTTAATAAGCTGAGTCTTTCAGTGGAAAGCAGCAGCAGGAATCAACCTTGAGGAAACTGACCGCTACTTGAAAAGGGAAAACACAGAGGTTCCATGAGCTTAAAGCCCAGTGAGTGACTATAATATCGTATAACATTATGCATTACATTGCCTTGAGGAAACTGACCGCTACTTGAAAAGGGAAAACACAGAGGTTCCATGAGCTTAAAGCCCAGTGAGTGACTATAATATCGTATAACATTATGCATTACATTGCTATAAACATGTAAATATATTAATGAGTGTTTCAAGAAATTGTCACTAAATGTAGCTTTACACCATTCTTAGATATCATCAAACATCATTATTCCCTAATTGAGAACGAGCCTAAATGCTCTAGCTCCCAACGTTTATTACCAACCAAGATACCCATATTTCAACCTCTCATTCAGAACTGCCTACGTGCATGTGGCCAGACTAAGTACCGTCATACCTTAGGTACTTCTGCTCAGATACCTTCTAAAATTTATCCTTCAGTATCGAGCTACTAAGATACCTTCTCAAATGTCCTTCGGTATCAAGTTAGTAGGTCCCTTCTCAAATGTCCTTCGGTACCGGGGTATTTTGTATCATTAAGTTAAGTTCTGTTGCCTACCATCTACACAAGAACTCATTCTCTCATAGCCTTCCTCTAGGAAGCATATTTAACTCTAGAACTTAACTATTGAAATGACTACATGACATATCTTGGCCTGTGTTACACATATACAAGCCGTGGAACATGCATTAAGTTATTCTCCATCTATTTGTTGCTTGAGGAAGTATAAATTCATCACTAATGTCACTGTAACTTACTTGATCTTATATGCATAGGTACTGGAGACATTAATTCACTTAATCACTCACCGTTCGTCAAGCTCTTAATGGTTTATACGCCTCTCCTAGCTCTTCTTGGCCTGAAAGGACATAATTCCCGGTTAAACTAATTAGAATTATTAGTAAAATACCTCAATTAATTCATTTATTAAAGTAACTTTCATCAACACAGACAGTTTTACTAGCGAGATCCCCCTATGCAAGGTCAGCGAGATCCCCCTGAGCAAGGTCAGCGAGATCCTCTAGAGCGATGCCAGCGAGATCCTCTAAAGCGATACCAGCGAGATCCTCTAGAGCGAGATCAACCTTTTCCTAGGCAAATTTCCTAGCATCTAAAGCTAGATTCTCTAAAGCGATCAGCGAGATCCTCTCCCCACATCTCGCTTAACTCCCATGGTGAACTCAACCCAAGCAATGCACCGATTCCTTGTTACAAATTTAAAAATTCATAACTCGAAATCCAGATCTCTTTTCAAGAAACTTCCTTCTACAAACTTGTTTAGAATTGAATTAATTTCTTACCTTAAAATTTCAGCCAAGAATTTCTTCTAGTTTGGTCTGGAACTTCCAATCTTCATGTCAGGCCCTGATTAACCCAAGATTCTGCCTCCTCCGTTCTTTCTTCATTTCTTGTTCTTCTCCTTGTGCAAACTTCCTCCGGCAAGATAACCTCGCAAACTAGCTTCTCTCAGTTTTCGAATTGCACTGATTTTACTAAAATTTGGTCATGTCAATTGCTGAAACCATGCTTTTAAAGTTCTTCTTCCAAAAACTTCCCACCGCCTCCAGAGTTCAAGGATTAACTACCACGTCACCCCTCATTTAGTATGTTTTTCCTTCCCTTCTATCATAACTCCTACAGACAAACATGAATTGCTACTTAATAAATATATAATATGACATTCCTTTGACTAAACATGCTTATCTAGGAAACTAGAGTTCGAGGTTTACAAAATAAATAGATATACAAAAATTTCTCTGGGCATTAAGTCAAATAACAAGCCAAAAAATCAAATTCATACTTTTCAAAAACATATAAGAAATTTAATTTTCATAAAGATACCAAAAGAATAAATATCTCAATATATAATTCAAAAAATAAAAGCTACCAAATAATAAGTCATTTTCCTTTCTTAGATTCAAGCAAGTCATACTAGTTACTCTAATTTTGATTAATTCTTCATTTAGAGTCCAAGCAACATTTTTTTTCTTGAATCATACCTATAAAGAAAGTTCAACTTAAAGATTTTGATACCCATTTCTTAGGTGCTTCATTCTTAGTGATCAAAGACTTTGGAACCCATTCCAAATTAGTTCCAAAATTACTAGAATTCATTTTTTGAAAATAACAAGCAAGATTTTGTGATCAATTTTGTCACAAGAACAACATATAACATTAGGCAAGAATTTATTTTTAACTAGTAGATTTTTCACAATCTTTTTCTCAAATAAATTCTTTCTTGGAGCATTTTTCAATTTAAAGCAATTTGGTCTTATATAACCTTTAACTCCACAAAAATAACAAGTAGGCACAAAATTTGATTTTCCATGCACATTCAAGTACTTCCATGTTTAGACACAAATTTAGTTCTATACATGCATTTAGATTTTTCATTAATATCTTCAGGCACAAACTTTGATTTTTCATGCTTATTCACAAGGTTCCACATTATGAGCACATTTTGTTCTAGTATGGAATTGTTTACACACAAACTTTGAATTTTCATGAATATGTTCAACTTTTCATGCTTTGCCACAAAATTAGATACATTAAGCAAAGCATATTGAGACATATAAGGGGTGCCTTTAACAAAAGTAGTGCTTTTAGAAGTAGATGAACAATTTTTATTCATATAGCCTAATCCCTATCATTAGAAGATTTACCTTTATCTAATTTCTGCTATCATCAAAGAATGCGGTCTATCAACACAATTATTTAAAGTTACCATAGCTCTAGCAATTAAGCTTTCTAATAATATTTCAAACTAAGTTACTTTAAGTATCAAAAAACAAGATTTTAACAATGATTTATGTAGAAGAGCACCTTACTCTAATATCAATTGTAGGATTGGTATGGCAATCCTAGAAGGGTGAATAAGATTTAATCAAACTAATTAAAACTTTTTACTAATGTGGGCCAAGTTAAACAAATTAACAAACTTTTCGTTAATATATAATTTAAATAATAAATTCATGCAAATAAGTTCAACCCAAAATAACCAAGTAACTGAAACTAACACTTTTAAGCACCCAGTATGATTTTAATAAAAAGATTGATATGAGATATGTGAAGATTAATTCAACCAACCTAAATAAACTTTAAACAATTAATTTAAGGAACAAATATTTTAATTAATTTCCTACAATAAAGTATAAGAACAAATTAATTACAAAATTAAAGTAAGAGAGGGATATAGAAATTAACACCGAAAATTTTATAGTAGTTCAGTTAAACCAGCTTACATCCACTTCCCAAGCTCCTTTTGGGTATGTTGCAACGAACTTGACTCTTTTCATGGCTTAGAGTTGAACTGCCAATGTTCCTTTTTCGGGTGCAAGAACAAACTCGATCCTTTCTACGGTTGAGGATCAAACCGTTATAATACTCTTGTTATGGGTTCAAGAGTAATCCTTTACAATAGATTTAGAAATGAAGAACAATATGAGAAAAACTCTCTAAAAAGGTGGATTTACAAATTGTAACACTCAATAATTAATCCTCACTATACAATAGATCTCTCAAGAATAAGATGAAAGGAAAAAAAGGAGAGTTTTGAGAGAATAACAATGGTGACTTTGAGGTTTGTAAAAATATGTAATTGTTATTATGATTTAGAGAAGAAGATGAGTTTAAATAGACAGGAAAAATTGTTGGAAATCACATTTAATTTAGGCCATTAGATCTTGAAAAAGAAAATTGAATGATGGAGCTAGCCGTTAGACACAAACATAATATAATATAATAATATATATATTTTTTTAAATCATTTTCTTTTAAAATCTAACAAAAAGTAAAAGTCCATCGTGTGTCCAACGATATAAAATAATATTACATTCATTTTTTTTAAATTCATTTTCATTTTCAACCAATTCAAAAATAAAAAGCTCACCATTTGTCAATCCTCCCATACTTCAAGTGGCACCTTTCAATTGGTGCACTTTGATTTAAAAAAAATGTCACGTCATCAGCTCGGGATTTTTCCGTTAAGTTTGTTTCACTTATATCTTCTTCGTCTGAGCTCCGATTTGGACGATTTAAATTGCGTTGGAATCGTTGTTCCAAACTCTACACAATAAACACTTCAAACAACTCAAATAGTTAATAAATAAAAGAAGGTTTGTTATCATCAAAATATTAATTAATGGATTAATTTAAGATTAAGGACCAAAAAGGCAATAGACGTCAGGAAGTCCTCTTGGACTACAAAACCTTCATCTTACTTGAGGGATTATCATTCTAACATGTTATTATCTCAAGATGTCTTGATCTCAAGTGTTGCCGCTTCCACTTTTACAAAGTATCCTTTACACAGTTATTTATCTTATACTCACTTATCTAATAACTATCGAAATTTTGTACTATAGATTTCTGCATCATATGAGCCTCAGTTTTCCCATTAGGCTGTCACATTCCCTCATTGTCAACAATCTATGGAATGTGAGTTAACTGCTATGGAGAATAATCGTACATGGTCAGTTGTTCCCCTTCCCTCCGGTCAGCACTTCATTGGATGCAAATGAATATACAAAGTTAAACATCCTTCTAATGGCACAATTGATCATTACAAAGCTCGGTTAGTTGCCAAAGGATACATTCAACAAGAAGGCCTTGATTACATTGAGACCTTTTCACCCGTTGCCAAAATGGTTAGTGTCAAAGTCTTACTCACTCTTGTAGTTTCTCACAACTAGCCTTTAACACAACTTGATATGAATAATACATTCTTACATGGTGACCTTCTTGAAGAGGTTTATATACACTTGCCCCTTGGTTATAAACATACTGTTGTTGCACCTCAGGGGGAGCGTTTGTTTGTCAGTTACATAAGTCCATATATGGTCTTAAACAGGTTTCTAGACAATGGTTTGACAAGCTCTCTAATGTCGTGTTTCTCCTTGGTTTTAAACAGTTGAAATCTGATTATTCTCTCTTTATCTAAGGATCTGGTGCCACTTTTATGACCTTGCTTAAAATATACAAAATTTACTAAAAAAAATGAAGATAGATAAAAGAAAACAACAACATTAAGTCTAGATATTCTCAAAGTCAAAAGAAACACTGTTCCACCAACTGTGTAATACCTCGCACATTTTTTAGCAATAATATAATTTCAGTAACTTTATTATTTGGAATTTCAGTAATTGTTATTAGTTAGATGGTATTTTTTGAAATTTTGGACTTCAAGTGTAAGTGTGGGAATTTAATTGTTGGCGTAAAATTATTCAAATTAGAAATTAATGGCAGGAATTAATTTTCTTTTGAAACGGAAAGGAATTTAATAGTAAAACGGAAAGGAACTAAATGTAATTATACTTATTTTCTTTTTTGTTTTATTATTATTATTATTATTGTTTTTTTAAAAAATCAAACTCCACCTCCCATCTGTTCGTTTTCTCCTTCCAATGAACAACGACAATACCCACGATCTCCAACCAATGTCTTCTGACACTGCAGCATACAACTTTAACGGCCACAACGCTTGCGACTTCTAGCAACTTTAAGCAACATCTCGCATGATCAAAATACCCTAATAACAACGTTTTTCCCCTTTTTGACAATTGTTCGACAGTTCCCTATTCTATTTCGACATTAAATTTAACCCACTTCTTAATGGCTCCAAATTTCGAACAACAACTAACAAGGATTAAAGTTGTTTTGCATGTTTGTTTGATTCAAGGTTCCACTGGGCAAGGAAGAGGTTGAGCTTCTAGTTTCTAGAGTTTGCGATTAGAGGTAAGTAATCTTACTATTGGAACTGCCCACGGGCCAGACATTAGATGTATACTAGCATGATAAATGATGTTATGGCAGGATGATAGCATGATAGACTGATAGTATAATATGATCAAAGTATGTTCTGGTATGAGATCTGAATTATTTATTTATGCACATAGACACTTGAATGCTAGCATGAGATGGTATGTGATTCCATATGGTTGTATTTGATCTGTTGACATTGAAGATTGTAAGACTAGTTACAAGGATAATTTTGATTGTTGAGATTTAATAGACTGTTTAGAAAAGATATATGAGCATGTGATAATATGACTGAAGCACGTTAATGTATGAGCATGATTTAGAATTTTATGAAATATATTAAAAGGACGATTGGGCATGACCCTAAATTATGAGTTAAGTGACACCACTACGGAAATGTCTTAAAGTTAGGTGAAAGTTGGAGCATTTTGTTGATGTGCTTATTGATGTGATTTATTATGAAAGTACGTAAGTTATATCATGTATTATGAAATTTCAAATGTTTGATTGTTACATGAGTTAGTGCGTGAAAGTGATGTACTAGAGTGGATCCATTAATATTAGATTAATTACGTATGTTGAGGTTAACTAGCCTGACCTTGATCAGGAGATTTTAAAGGATTCATGATTAGGTGAATGTTATATGTAATATGAAGTTAGATGCAATCTCTTTTCCTTTTCAGACTATGTGACTGCATGAAAATGATGCATGTCCAAAGGCGCTAGTACATGAAAGAGATGTATTAGAGCTGGTGTGTATGAAAGTGATACATACCCAGAGGGTACTAGGGTGTACGAAAGAGGTACATACTCAGTGGGTTATGTGTATACGAAAAAGGTATATGTCTAACCATGTGTACGAAAGAGGTACGCATCCCTACCTTTATAGAGAGGATTTGGGGTGTACGAAAGAGGTACATACTCAGTGAATTATGTGTATACGAAAGAGCTGTATACATAACTAGATGTACGAAAGAGGTACATATTCAGTGGGTTATGTGCATACGAAAGAGATGTATACGTAACCATGTACGAAAGAGGTACATATTAAGTGGGCTATGTGTATACGAAAAAGGTGTATGCATAACCATGCGTATGAAGAGATTATGTTTCCTTTGGGATTCACCAGAGGTTGCGGGTCCTACGGGACTTACTAGAGGTAGTGGACATACTTAACTATAGTAGGATAGAAATAAGTTTTTCATACATGTATGAGTCCCATGAGGACTAGAGCAGTTTATATGTTTCACCAGAGGCAGGTATCTAGAGGACCTAGATGCCCAGCCTGACCCCAGTAGTGGGGTTACTTACTGAGTATTTTATACTCATTCTTTCTCATGTTGTTATTTCAGGTAAGGGTAGAGATGCACCGGCGATGGACAAACGGAATTCGTGATCGAGCCATTGGGACTAGTTTTTACACTTCCGCATCATGAGATTTAGAGTTCTTTTCATGTTTCTCTTAAGTTTTAGTTTTGATGTTTAAAAGTTACATTTAAGAATCATTTTTCAGACTTATTTATTATCCTTTATGATTTATGGGTACCCTACTATTGATTTAGTATTTGAATTTAATGAAAGTCTTTTGAACTTACCTTATTTAATTAGCATTTATTTCACCATAACTGAGTGTCGTTTTGAGTTCCATGCATGCATATATTTAGTAACGGCCTAACTTAAGTCCTAGAAGGTCGGGTCGTTATAAACTGTGTCAATCTTCTCTTCAGGAGATTCAAAGAAGTCTGCCACATCCAAATTTGTCATGTGGGATGGGTCAAATATGTCATTATCCTGGTATGCAAAATTTGCTTCCATATTTTTCTCTTTTTCCTTCGAGGAGGCTTGATATAGGTCAACTAATTGTTTTGACGTAGGACAGATACGTAACTAATGCCCAGTCATTTCACATCGTAGCATTTATCACAACACTCTTTGAACTCTTATCTTGTGGAGTTTTTCCTTTGTGATCATTATTTTGTGTGGTTCTTTTGAAATTTAAATTATTACGACCACCAAAAAAATAATATTTCCTCTACCACGGTCATGACCTCGATCATGACCACAACCAAGATTATTAACATTCACAACATTCACTTCAAAGAATGGTGTCATTTTAGTTGGTCGAGATTCGTGGTTCTTCATCAATAACTGATTATTTTGTTCGGCCACAAGAAGACATGAAAAAAAAACAACAAGATTCTAACAACGATTTATATAGAAGAGCTCATTGCTCTAATATCAATTGCAGATTGGTATGACAATCCTAGAAGGGGGTGAATAAGATTTAACCAAACTAATTAAATATTTTTACTAATGTGGGCCAAATTAAACAAATTAACAAACCTTTCGCTAGGAATAGTCGTACATGTTCAGTTGCTCCTCTTCCCTCCGGTCAGCACTCCATTGCATGCAAATGGATATACAAAGTTAAACATTATTCTGATGACACAATTGATCATTACAAAGCTCGGTTAGTTGCCAAATGATACATTCAACAAGAAGGCCTTGATTACATTGAGACTTTTTCACCCGTTGCCAAAATGGTTAGTATCAAAGTCTTACTCACTCTTGCAGTTTCTCACAACTAGCCTTTAACACAACTTGATGTGAATAGTGCATTCTTACATGGTGATCTTCTTGAAGAGGTTCATATACTCTTGCCCCTTGGCTATAAACATACTGTTGTTGCACCTCAGGGGGAGCGTTTGTTTGTCGGTTACATAAGTCCATATATGGTCTTAAATAGGTTTCTAGACAATGGTTTGACAAGCTTTCTAATGTCGTGTTTCTCCTTGGTTTTAAACAGTTGAAATCTGATTATTCTCACTTTATGCGAGGATCTAGTGCCACATTTACGACCTTGCTTATGTTGATGATATTGTACTAACATGTGCTTCTATTGACATTATTGATGACCTTAAAGTTCATTTGAATTCTACTTTCAAGTTGAAGAATTTGGGGGATCTTCATTACTTTTTGGGACTTGAACTTGCACGTTCTTCTCAAGGTATTTTTATGTCTCAACGATATTATGTTCTGCAGCTTCTTGAAGATATTGGTCTTTTGACTTGTAAGCCTTTAAACTGTCCCATGGATCCTAATTCGCAATTGTCTCTTGGTGATGGTCCTTTATTACAAGATCCAACTATTTATCATTATTTGATTGGCAAGCTTTTATATCTCACTATCTCGAGGCTTGATACTGTATTTTCAGTTCATAAGCTTAGTCAATATGTTTCTCAGCCTCGTCAATGTTATCTTGATGCTGATCATTATCTTCTTCGATATTTGAAGGGTTCTCCAAGTCAAGGAATTCTTTTTTGCCCTTGTGCTAATTTTCAGCTCAAGGCCTACTCAAATTCTAATTGGGCATCTTAAGGATTCTCGTAAGTCCACAACTGGTTTTTATGTGTTTATATGTGATTTCCTTATTTCTTGGAAGGCTAAGAAATAGATAACTGTCTCTCAATCTTCAGTCGAAGCTAAATACAGGGCCCTTGCTACTACTACTTATGAAATTATTTGGATATCTCAATTACTTGCCGAGTTACAAGTTCCTTTAACTCCACTTGCTCTCATCTTTTTGTGATAATCAAGTTGCTCTTCACATTGCCACTAACCCTATGTTTTGTGAAAGAACAAAGCATATCGAGTTAGATTGTCTTTTTGTTCGAGAAAAAGTTGTTAAAGGAATTGTCAAGCTTCTTCCCCTACGGTCTCATCAGCAACTTGCAAACATTTTTACCAAAGCTCTTTCATCCAAAGATTTTGTTCCCTTATTATCCAAGATGGATGTGCTTAACATTCATTCATCATCTTGAGGGGGGTATTAAGGGTAACCTTGTAAATTCACATAGGGTAGTTTTGTAATTTTGTTTTATTTATTTTCTGTCTTTTCATCTTCTTTGTAATTGACCTATCAATGAATAAGATATTCAGAATTCTTAGGACCTACCTTTAGCGATGAAAGCAACAGAAACTTGTGCTGATAACGTGTTGTGAAATTGAGGAGCACGACGGGAACACGAATATAGGAAAAATATAATATAATAATATATTTATATAATAATAATAAATATAATATAAAATAACTAAAATTATAAATTTTGATAATATGAAAATTAATAGAATTTTGAAGTGGGTTTCTTACTAATGTGCATCATCTTTAAGATCCACCAAATGTCACTATAGGCAAAGTGATTATTAGAATGTGGACTTACATGGACACCACACGACAACATAAAAAATAACACATGGCTTTTAAGACACTAAGCATTGGATATCTATTTTTATGATATTTATAATATTTTTAAAGTAAACCAAAAATTCGGGAACAATCGCAAGATTATTAGAGACCATTTTTTAATTAAAATTCAACCAAATGTAGAATCTAGAAGATTTTTCTCAAAACGTGACCAAAAAATTACAAAAAAATATTAACCTGTAATAATCAAATTGACATATCAAAAGATAATGAGAGATTAACTTTAAAAAGGAAATAAATTCTATTTATTTAGAATCTAGACGGTCTCCCCAAACGTGACAAAAAAACATTCACAAAAATATATTAATTTCAAAATTGTAAATAAACTATATCATATTTATAACCGTATCCTCAAACTTGATAAAATATTTTATATAAAAAAATATCCTTAAACTTTCAAAAGTTTTAAAAATACCCTTGAACCTTAAAAAACAGTTCAAAAGTATCATTGTCGTTAATTTCCGATAGAAACCATGAGTGTTTTGTTTAAAAAATACTCTTGAACGTTCAAAAAATTTTAAAAATATCCTTACTGCCAGCAACACAAGTCGTTAATACTCGTTTTAAATTTATTTGAACTTTTAAAAGTTGCATTAATACTCTTAGTATTTCAAAATAATGTTTCAAAATGCTCAAACCATTAGTATATTGATCAATTTGCTTGAAGTTTTCTTCCATTCGAAAAGAACCAAGTTTAAAACAAATTGTATTGATATCATCCTTTTTTCATATAAAATACTCTCGTTTTCTCTTATATGTCCAATTCTTGTACCAATTTTATCACAGCAAAATGTAAATCATAACTTTAAGTTAAAAGCATAAAATCCCAAACTCCAAAAATAAAAATCTCCCCCTTAAAATTGACCTAAATTATAAGTAGCCAAATACAAAAATAACGTATTTGGCTATTAACACGAAGTCAATTACTAATGTATAATCTTGTTAAAACATATAAGTCTTAGGGGTCCATTTGACATTATTCTTTTTCTTTTTGTTATAAACTACATAACTTAATTGAAGGGGGCATTTTTTAAATGAGATAAAAATAAAAGGTTAAATAGTTAACAAGAAGGAGATTAAGAGAGGAGAAAAATAAATAGAAAAAATAGAGAAATGATAGGTCATAGATTAAACAATAAGAGCATTTTTAACCCTTTTTTTTAGTGATACTAATACAACTTTTGAAAGCTTATAAATATTTGTGCAATGAGATATTAATTATTCTATTCATATATTAAGAGTAAGGGTAGTTTTGAACTTTTTTTAAGGTTGTTTTTGAAAACTTTGAATGGTCGAGGGTATTTTTAAAACAAAACACTCATGGTTTCCATAAAAAACTAACAATTAAAGTATTTTTTTTAAATTCTTTTGAAACTTTAAGGGTATTTTTTAAACTTTTGAAAGTTCAAGGGTATTTTTGATACAAAATGTAAAACTCAAGAGTATTTTGTATAATTTAACGAATATTATATTTTGAAGTAATCTTAGATCTAGAAAGATGGAGTCTCTAAAATATGCTAAAAAAAAACCTAATGTGTGGGGCTATGTAAAAAGTGTCGTTTTCCATATTCGGAAATAAAATCTAGCTATATTTCAAATACTAAATTATAACAAATGCCCTTGAACTTTTATCTTTGTTTAAAAAATACTCCAATATCTTCAAAAATTGCAATATTATCCCTTAATTTTTATAGACATTTCAAAACTACTCATAGAGTATAAATCCTTTAGAAATTTGAACAAAAATCAGGAACTAAAATTGTATGGCGACAATCTAAGATGATATGGTAATTCAAATTTTCTTTTCATGTCACATACTACATCATTTCATATCACAATTTCAATCCAAATTCTAAAGAATTTCTACTCTAAGAGTATTTTTGAAACGTTTATGAAAGTTTAACGATAATATTGTAACTTTTAAAAGTATACGAGTGTTTTTTAAACAAATAGCAAAGTTCAAGGACGTGTTTGTTAATTGAACCTATTTCAAAAATATAATATCATTTTAGCTGTGACAATTTTCTAAAATGAAATGTGGGTCAGTTTGGATAGAAGCCCATGAGTAAATTGGTTTGTTCAAGGTGTTGGGCGTTTAATGGACCAAGTGGTTATTGGGCATACCCTTCATGTGGCTCTACTTGGATGCCTATATTTTTTTCGAAGAATTTGCAAAAACTACCGTTCAACTATACCAGTGTAACAGTAATTACATCCTAAATTTTCAATTTAAAAATTACACACTCCAATTTTGAAAGTGTAAAAATTACCTTCCTAAGATATTAAACATGTCAAAATTAAACTCATTTTATTCATATTTTTCATTTTTTTAAAGGGTTTGAGGTTTCATTCTAACATTTATCATAATTTAATGATTTACTTTTAAAAATTAAAGTATAACGATGCAATTATTACCACCACCATACTTCTGAATTCATTTATCTTAATTTACATAAGTAAATAATTACCAGATAAAACGACTCATATTAAGACCTTACCACCATTGGAATGAATGGGAGGTGCTGAATTTAGGAATTTTGGGTAATTTTTTCCAAAATTAAATATTGGAGAAGAATTAAAATTCAAGACTCAAGTTTTTGTTTTTTGTTTTTTGTTTTTTTTTTTCCTTAAGAGATTTGAAACTCAAGTTTAAATTCTCATTCTTATCTTCTCTCATCAAGTGATGCTGAATTGTTCAACGTGACCAATTCTTTTTTCTTTTTTTTTTTTTTTTATGTTTTTAAAAAAATACATTTTATGTATTGATTAACTGTATTCCTAAATCTACTATACTCTAAAATCTATATATATTTTTTTTAATTATTTTTACTACTTTTTGAACATGGAAATTTTGCGCTGAAGCACATTTGGGTTTGGGAGGATTTTCATTATTATGCGAATATAGAAAATTTCTCCATCTATTGTATATCAACATACTTTTAAAAATAGTGTAAGATCTACTAACATTAATGTGTAATCTACTATATATATATATATTTACAAACATAAAAAATATGTTTGCAAAGGTATTGGATTCCTAAAAATAGAATGGAATCTTATAGCCTCGGGCACAAACAAAACATCACCAAAATAGAAAAGAAAGAACAATGACAAACACCTACCGAACATAATAAATAAAACACACACAACTCAAGAAAAATGTCTCATGGAAAAGAACTTGCATGAGTTCCTTTAGTAAAAGCTCTAAACCAATTAGAACAACAAATCCAATCATGTTCTATATCCCAATGCAAAATTTTAGTAGAACACCATCTCTATAAAAGCACATCTCCTTAAATAGTCGAACTAAAAGAGCACTTATAAAGAATAAATGGTTCTTCAAACTCCACTAATATATTAATATTTATGGAAACACTCTATGGTGTAAAAAGAGGAACATTGTAGTTTCGTATCATTAAAATTGGTTGGTTTAGGTATTTGATTAAGCAACTATTTTCTTTCCCTTTCCCGCAACCATTACTAAGACTAAACACAGCCACAACCAAGTCAATCCACTCCTCTCTTTTAAGAGAAATTCCTAGGTATGTCTCGAGAAGTATCTATTATTCATTTCATCAAATTATCCGATCATAATTTGTCATGTGACATATTCTTCTTACTTCTTTTTTCAAATATTTTAATTATTTTTTTCTATGTGTATGATGAGAATGAGATACATAAAAATTGGTAATTCTAAGGATGCACCTGAGTATTACTCTTCTTTTAATACATTTCAACTTGAAATGAAACTTGACGTGTATTCATAAATCATACTCGAATTAAATTCTGGACCACTCAGTCTACTCTATTAATAAAGTTGCATTGAAATATGAATCCATTACTCAAGTACAAGCTTTAAGATATTTCAATTACCCAAACGATTGACTCATTTTATTTTTGGAAAAATAGGTGTTTTTTTTCCTTTCACTAAATATTCATTTTCAGTATTTGGTGTTAATGTCTATTACTTGATTAAATAATTATGAACTGAAATTTTTAATTTAATTTTAATAATGATGAAAAATATTTAAACTTAATAAATTGCCATTCTTTTAATTCTTTCTAAGTTAATCAATAGACATTAACATTAAAAAGGGAAAGTGAATATTTAATGAAAAATCGATGTTAAAAATATAGATATTAAGAATTTATACTAACAAGTAATATGAGAGTATGAATTTCATGTTGGATTGTTAGTTTTATGCGTCTTTCATTGGTATTGTGATTAAGTTTTAATTTGTGTTTAAAGAATTTAAAGATTAAATAAATACACTGCACCGATTTTCCAACCTCAATCGGCGATAGTGTATTCGTGGGAAAATTAATTTGACCGTGATCTAGTGCCACAATCCAAAGATATGTGTTTAAGAAAAAGGGATTTCCGCACACGGCCAAAAAAATCCATTACCGGCCAATTCAATTTTGCACTTCAATTTTTTGAGTTCTGATTTTGGTACACCATCTCGCTGTCATGCATTAACTTAATAATGGGAGTTACTGGATTTAATTTGATGATTTTGATTGGGTTTCAATCAAAATTAGGTTGCATGCCTTCAAGATTTATTCATCATGTTGTAGTTTAAATTTAAATATGATGGATAACGTGGTAAATTTAAATTTAAATTTGATTGATGATATTTAGCGATATTCACATGTTTTGGTTGCTTTAATTGTATTATGTGCATGCAATTATTAAGTGAATGTTGGTAAAGACTATTTGACGTTCTTCCTCTTTTATTTTTGTACAATAATATTATTATATTATTGTATCTTATATTTTAGAGTTAATTGTCAGTACTTTGAATACTACGTTGAGAGTACCATTTACCGTTGGTATTTTTTGCCCAAAGCTGTACATCAATGTCGTGCTATGTATTTTGTTAAAGGGGCCCACCACATATGTGAAATTATTTTGTTATATTTTAATTGTGAGCATATATTTTGTTGTTTATTGTTTCAGTTAGTCTTACTCAAATATTTGGAAATCGGAATTTAATCCCTAAGTTGAATGGATCGAACTTCAAGATTTGGAAGGAAAGCCTAGAGATACTTCTCGGGTGTATGGATTTGGACCTTTTACATTAAGGACCGATAAACCTACTTCTATTGAGGAACAGTCAAATATGACTAATATAGAGAAGTGGGAATCAAATCGCATGTGTCTGATGATCATTAGGCACTCCATTCCGGAGTCTTTTCGGGGCTCTATCATGGAAAATAAAAATTCCAATATGTTCCTTTCTCAAATTGAGAAATATTTTGCTAAAAATGAGAAAGGGGAAGCAAATAGTCTTTTGACTTCTTTAACTTCTATGAGGTATAAGGGCAATGAAAACATAAGAGATTACATTATAGAAATGTCCAATCTCGCAGATAAATTAAAGGCACTTGATATCGAGATAAATGAAAATTTAGTCGTGCATCTGGTACTTATCTCTCTTTCTACACAATTCACTCAATTTAAGATAAGCTATAATACTCAGAAGGATAAATGGAGTATTAATGCCACACAATGTGTGCAAGAAAAAGATAGGATTAAGAGAGAAAGGACAGAAAGTGCTCATTTGGCAATAGGCTCTCGTGATAAGAAGAAAAGGAAAATTGTGGATGCTGCAGAAGAGACATCTCAGCAGAATAAAAACAAGAAACAAGCTACTGAAAATCCTTGTTTTTTCTGTAAAAGGAAAAGTCACTTCAAGAAAGATTGTCCCAAGTACGCTAAGTGGCATGTAAAGAAGGGTAAACTTCTTACTTTGGTTTGTTCTGAATTTAATTTAGCTTCTGTACCTACGGATACTTGGTGGATAGATTTTGGTGCTACTACTCACATAAGTATATCAATGCAGGGTTGCATGTGGAGCCGGCCGCCAAGTGATGCTGAAAGATTTATCTATGTGGGCGATAGCAAAGTAGTTCCAATTGAAGCTATTGGAAATTTTAGATTACTTTTAAAAACTGGTTGTTATTTGGATCTGAATGAGACTTTTGTTGTATCATCATTTAGACGGAATTTAGTTTCTATTTCCATTTTGGACAAATTTGGTTTTTCTTGTTCTTTTGGAAATAATAAAATTAGTCTTTTTCAAGATTCTAAGCTTATTGGTACCGGTTCTTAATTGATAATCTACATATGCTTGATTCTTTTGCTTCATTTAACAAGATCCTGTTATCTAATTCATGTGGTACAAAGCGTAAATTAAATGAGAATTCCGCTATGCTATGGCACAAATGTTTAGATCACATCTCTAAACAGAGAATTCAGAGACTTGTGTCATATAGAATTTTTTATTCCCTTGATTTAAGTAACTTCAACGTTTGTGTAGAATGTATTAAGAGAAAACAAACAAACATAAGAAAATTAGGTGCTAACAGATGCTCAGACGTCTTAGAACTAATACATACAGACATTTGTGGTCCATTCCCTACGGCCTCTTGGAATGGACAACAATATTTTATTACGTTCATAGAAGACTATTCAAGATATGGGTACCTATATTTAATTCATGAGAAGTCTCAATCTTTGGACATTTTCAAGTCTTTCAAAGCTGAAGTTGAACTTCAACTTGGAAAGAAAATTAAGGCTATTAAATATGATCGTGGTGGTGAATATTACGGTAGATATGATGGATCGAGTGAATAATGTCCAGAGCCCTTTGCCAAATACCTAGAGGAATGTGGAATCGTCCCGCAATACACTATGCCGAACAAACCCAACATGAATGGTGTAGCGGAAAGGCGAAATAGAACACTTAAGGATATGGTAAGAAGTATGATTAGTCATTCTTCTCTACCAGAATCCCTCTAGGGTAAGGCACTAAAGACTACGGCATATATTCTTAATAGGATACCTAATAAAACAGTAGCCAAAACCCCTTATGAGTTATGGACAGGAAAAAAGCCTAGTATTAGGCATCTTCACATTTGAAGTTGTCCAGCTGAAGCTAGGCCTTATAGGCCAAATGAAAGAAAATTGGACTCAATAACTATTAGCTACTATTTTGTTGGGTATTCTGAGCACTCTCGAGGTTTCAAGTTTTATGATCCCACTTCTAGATCATTGTTTGAGACAGGAAATGCTAGATTCTTTGAGGATGTTGAGTTTAGAGGAGGGGGGGAGGGGGGGGGGGGGGGGGGGGGGGAGACAGGGCAAGGGAGAGAGAAGAGAAAGAGTAGTAGAGTATGAATAAAACAAAGATACATAGAGGAGAGACCGAGTAAGGAGAATAAGGAGTAAAAGAGTAGAGAAGATCAGAAGAGAGAGAGGAGCTCGAGGCGGAGAAGAGCAGTAGAGGAAGCCCAGAAAAAAGTAAAACGAAAAGCAGAGAGAAGAAGAGGAGTAGGGACAGAAGGCAAGAAGAAAAGAGAGAGACGGGAGAGAGAAGAAGGGAGAGCACACAGAACAGGGGAATAGAAAGGATAGAATCAGAGGAGAGAGCGATGGAAGAGAAGCAGAGGGAGAGAAGACGAGTCCAAGTGAGAGAAGAGAAAAGAGTGAGAGAGAGAGGAGAAGTAGAGGTTGAGAGAAGGCGAGAGAAATAGACAAGAGAGAAGTAAGGAGAGTAGAGAGGTAAGGGGGGAAGACGAGAGAACAGACGAGTAGAGTACAGAGAGGTAGAGGCGAACGAAGAAGAAAAAAAGTAAAGAAGAAAAAAAAAAACCACAGAATAAGACAAGTGGACAAGCAAGAGACTAAGAAAAAAAAAAAAAAAGTAATATAAAAAAAAAAACAGAAAGAAAACTCAAAGAGAGTCCGTCAGAGGAGATGCAAGCAAAGAAAGGAAACCCAAAAGAAAACAAAATACAGAATAAAAACAGAACAAAAAAAAAAGAAAACTACAGCAAAAACTAGAGGAGGCAGAAAGGAGCACTAGAAATAGGGAGAAGAAAAAAAAAGACATAACAGACGCAAGAGAAATAGAGGATAAAAAAAAGAGATTTTAAGCAACAAAAAATGATTAAAATACGAGCAGAAAGAGCGAAGAGAACAGAAGATAGAGAAAGTAAGGAACGGAGAACAAAGAGATAGAGAAGGAGAGCAGAGGCCGAGGTTACAGAGCGAAGACAGATAGAAGACGAAAGAAGAGATGTAAAGAGGCAGAAGCGAGGTGGCAGAGCGAAACATAAGGAAAGTTGTCTTTGAAGAGGAATTAGTTTCTTTTCCTCATGTGATTATAAATGATGTTCAGGCTCCAATTCCTGACTTCATTATTGAACCAATTATAGAATAAGACAACATTGAAGTCCCCGTTGTTGAACCTGAAGTTCAAACTCAACAACCTCAAGAAGTGCCACTAAGAAGATCTACTAGAGAGAAGAAGTGCAATTCTAGATGATTATATTGTGTTTATTCAAGAACATCAGGATGATGTGGGCGTAATAGAAGATGATCCAATCAACTTCCAACAAGCTTTACAAAGTTCTAACTCTCAAAAGTGGATAAGTGCTATGGAAGAGGAAATAAAATCCATGAAAGACAATGACATTTGGGAACTTGTCAAACTGCCATCAGGAGTGAAACCCATAGGTTGTAAATGGATATTTAAAACCAAAAGGGATTCACATGGAAATATAGAAAGATATAAGGCTTGTCTTGTTGCAAAGGGTTTTACTCAAAAGGAAGGCATTGATTACAAAGAGACTTTCTCTCTAGTTTCATCGAAACACTCTTTTAGGGTAATCATAGAACTGGTAGCTCACTTTGATTTAGAGCTACACTAGATGGATGTAAAAATTGCATTTCTCAATGGGAACATTGATGAGACGATTTATATGGTGCAATCAGAAAACTTTGTGTCTGGTAATTCAAAGTCTATGGTGTGCAAATTAAAAAAATCCATCTACGGTCTCAAGCAAGCCTCTCATCAATGGTATCACAAATTCCATGAAGTGATAACCTCATTTGGTTTTGAGGTGAACATAGTGGAAGATTGTGTATATCACAAGTTCAGTGGGAGTAAATCAATCTTTCTGGTGTTATATGTCGATGACATACTCATAGCTAGTAATGATGTAGGTTTATTGCATGACACTAAGAGATTTTTCAAAAGAAATTTTGAGATGAAGGATCTTGGTGATGCTTCTTTTGTAATAGGAATTGAAATACTGTGAGATCGTTCTCAAGGTATTTCGAGATTTTCACAAAAGAACTACATTGAAAAGATCTTGAGTAGATTTGGCATGAAAGATTGTATGCCGGGAGATACCCTGATCGCTAAAGGTGATAAATTTCATTTAGGTCAATACCCCAAGACCATACTCAAGACTAAGAAGATGCAGAAGGTTCCCTATGCATCAGCCATTGAAAGTCTAATGTATGCTCAAGTATGTACGCGTCCGGATATTGTATTCATAGTTGAAGTGTTAAGTAGATATTTGAGTAACCCGGGGATGGATCATTGGAAAGCAGCCAAACGAGTTATGAGGTATTTATAGAGAATAAAAGATTATATGCTCACTTATCGGAGATCAGAAGTTTTGGAGATCATTGGGTATTCTAATTCTGATTATGATGGATGTCAAGACACTTTGCGATCCACTTCAGGCTATATCTTCATGTTGGCTGGAGGAGCTGTATCCTGGAAAAGTGTTAAACAAACACTTATGACTTCTTCTACCATGGCTGTGGAGTTTATAGCATGTTATGAGGCATCCAATCATGGAATATGGTTGCAAAATTTTGTCATTGGGTTGCGGATAGTGTTTGATATAGAAAGACCACTAAAATTATTTTGTGACAGTAAGTCGGTAGTGATGTATTCCAACAACAATAGAAGCAATACGAAGTTAAAGCATGTAGACATGAAATTTCTGGTTGTTAAAGAAAGAGTTCAAAATGGTCAAATTTCGATAGAATACATAGGAACAAACTCTATGGTGGTAGATCCATTGACTAAAGGTTTACCACCTAAAGTTTTTCATGAGCATGTTGCTCACATGGGTGTTAGTCATTTTTCTGATTCCATGGTTTAGTGGGAGTTTGTTATTGAGGATGTACTTTGACCTTATTTTGTTTATTTTCTATATAGAATAAAGCTGGTGGTTTATGTTTTATTATCTGAACTCGTTTATCATGCACGCAGTTTAGCATAAAGTTTTTTGAATGATCTCATTAAGGAATTTGGACCAGTTGGAAATAGGCATGATCTATATCACTTTGCATGTAGTTTCCATGCTATCCATCCATACTTGATCTATATCATTGAATGTATTGGAATTGGTGACCAATGAAGGTTTAGTTACAAACTTACAAGGGTAGTGACGAAAGCCGCCTTGATTTCGTGCTAATACAGGAGATGGACCAGATTGAACTAGAGGGGAATTCTATTATTGAAATAACTATTTATGCACGCTTAAGGTTTATGTGATTTAATTATATCAGGTACACAGACATAGCCAAGTGGTAGATTATTAGACATATTTAAATAATAATATGTTTAATTAAAGTATGGGCTATGTATGTGGATTAATAATTTATCACATTGGGTTATTTTATTAGATTGGGTCATATTATGTGATCTAATTAATTAAGGTCCTAGATTTCTAATTGAGAATGAACTTAATCAGTAGAAGCATATTCCTAGTTAATTAGTTAATTAGGGTTTAATGGGAACCTATTTGAACTAGTATATAAAGAGACCTTATGGCTATGGTCCCCAATATACCAAAATAATAAGCACTCGGTCTTTCTTGAATCTCATCTAGAGAGATCCCACTAAGGGCATTCGGAGTTTTAGTTGAGGAAAACCATAGTCATCCATCATCATCTTGAAGCTATCATCAATTTTGCAATGGAATCCGGTAGGTTATTCTTGACAATTTGGCATGAATGATCCTAGGGTTTATCTATTCAATATAGATATTAAGAATTTATGCTAACATTTAATCCCTAAACTTTAAAATGTAACAAATTAGTCATTGTACTTTAAAATTTGTAACAATCTAGTTATATTATAAAAATTAATGTTAAGATTTAATGAGAATATTTTGAGTAAATAAATTTGTAAACTAATTAGAAACTCAATATTTTTATAAAATACAAAGTCTATATCATAAAACAACAAAAATTGACATCTAATTTTTATAAAATACAAAGTCTATATATATATATATTGTTTTACGTTAAAGATTAAACTAAATGTTTACAAACTAAAGTTCAAAGATTAGATTGTTAAATAATTAAAGTACACGGACTAAATTGTTGAGAACCAAAGTCCATGGACTAAATTATTAATTTCTTAAAAATTTAAAAACCAAAAAGTGTTTTTAATCTCAACATAGTATCAAAGGGAATGAAAATTTTATTTTTATTCCTGGAAGTAAATTGTGATAGAATATTGATTTCATTTCTAAATTGTATCAAAGAGAAAATGATAGGACTAATGAGATATAGTTATAGTTACACCAAAAGTCAAATGTATATGTAAATCTATTTGTATGCAAATGCATAAGGTTTTAGACCTTGTATTTCTCAGAAATGCTAGTCCTAAGTAAAAAAAAGTCAAATGTGTTTCAGACCTTGTATTTCTCAAACGTGACAAAATATTATATGTCGAAGCAATCTTTAAGTTGTTCGGGTGAAACTAAAGATATAGGATCTTTTTCAACTTTACATTTCGAGGGATGTTAAATCATAACAGATTTCAAATAAATTTTATTATTTTTTACCGTAAGGAAGAGAATGATTTGAAATCTAACTATTTTTACTTTAAAGAAGTCTTACTAAAATGATTGGATTCACAGGATTTCATTGAATGTAGAAGTAAATTACTTCTTTTTTTAAAAGATAAATAAATTATTTATTTAACCTTCTCATATTTTAATTATTAATAAACAAACTATACTTAAAAATCTATATTAGTCAACTTCTTAACTTTATTTTTCTCTTTTGGTTACCATTCAACACATAAATTTAAATACATTCGTTTCAAATCTTTTCTATTCTTGATGAAATAAAAAATTTTAAACCATTTTTCAGAATTTTTTTAATCTAAACAAATGGATATTCTCTAAAATATACTGAAAAAACTGGTGTGTGGGGATATCTAAAAACTGATGTTTGCCATATTTGCAATATATATATAAATCTAGCTATATTTCAAAAATATATTAGAATTTTAGCTATATGTGAAAATTTTCCAAATTGAAATGTGGGTCAGTTTGGATAGAAGCCCATTAGTAATGTGTTGTTCAAGCTGTTGGGCCTTTAATGGACTAAGTGGTTATTGGGCTACCCTTCATGTGGGGCCTCTTGTTCACTATTCATACTCTACTTGGATGCCTATCCTTTTTCCAGAGAAATTACACGAACCACCCTTAAAATATGATTGCGGTAACAATTGAGCCTTAAACTTTTAATTTTTAAAGTTTAGACCCTCAAAATTTTAAAAGTATAAAAATTATTTCTCTAAACTTTTAAGAGTTAAAACATTAAACCCTCGTAATCTCATAAATGTGAAAATTAAACTCATTTACTCGATATTTTTCGAAAATTTTTTATTTCTCTAGATAATCTATGAGAGTTTGAGGGTTTGATTCCAACATATATCATACTTTGAAAATTTACTTTTTAAAATTGAAATTATGAGGATACAATTATTTCCACCACCTAACGTTAGAGGTAGTTTTTGTAATTTATCTTTATATATATGTATATGTATGGCCCATATGTTTTAAAAAAAAAGTACCACATAAAAAGACTCATATTAAGAGCTTACCATTATAGGAATGGGAGGTGCTTGAATTTAGAAATTTTGGGAAAATTTTCCAAAATTAAATATTGAAGAAGAATTAAAGTTTAAACTTAAGTTTCTGTTTTTTTTTTTTTTTTTTAAAAAAAAAGATTTAAAACTCAAGTTTAAATTCTCTTTCTTTATCTTTTCTCTCATCAAGTCATCCTCAATTGTTGAATGTGACATTCTGTTTTCTATCCTTTTAACAAAATACTTTTTATGTATTGTAGTATATGATTAAGGTAATGTAATATGCTCTAAAATCTATATTATTATTATTATTATTTGAAAATAGGGATTTCTTATTGAGAAAGCGTTTGGATTTGCGAGAATTTTTATTACTTTAAAAATATAGAAAATTCCCACATTTATTGTGCATAGAAAAGAAACGAACAATGAGAAACATCTACCAAAGATAAAAAAAAATAATAAAACACGCATAATTCAAGGAGAAAGCTTCTACGCATAATTCAAGGAGAAAGCTTCTTTGATTCTCCAATTTTAGTTAAACTCCGTACTCAAATATAAGATCTTATGAGAGCATCCTCTCGATAAAAATATATCTCTTCAAATAATCGAGTTAAAAGAGAGTATCGTAATTTAGTAGTACTAGAATAGGTCGGTTTGGATATTTGATTAAGCAACTGTTACTTTCCGTAAATTCAGGAAAACAAAACGCCGTTTTCCCACGGCTCGAATTTCATTTCCCACTGCCCTTGAGAAAATTAATTCCATCATTTCAAAATTTTCTCAAGTACAAGCTTTAAGACATTTCAATTAGTCAAACAATTGGATTACATATTTTAAAAAAAAAATAATAATAAATCTATTAGATTAACTCAGCTCATTTTATTTTCGGAAATACACTTTTCCCCCTTAGATTTTTTATATAATTTATATGTAATCCTTCACTAAATATTCTTTAAGATTTTGGATATAATTTATACTTTATCCTTCACTAAATATTCTTTGGCATTAATATCCATTACTTACTTTAAAATAATTATGAAACTTTAATTTTAATAATGATGATAAATAGTGAAACTTAATAAATAATCATTTTTTTAATTATTTATAAATTAATTAATAGACATTAACAATAAAGATGGAAAGTGAGTGGATATTCAATGAAAAATCGAAGTTGAAAGTGTAAATTTTGAAATATATGATCAAATTGAAACAAAACTCAAATTTCAATGATAAAATTGTAACATTTTGAAATCTATGGACTAAATTGAAAGCAAACTCAAAACTTAAGCACTAAAAGCATTTTGAAACCTTAGGACTAAGTGAAAACTAAACATAAAATCTATGTACCAATAATGTATTCTTTTTCCTTTTATTTTTTATTTTTAGTTCAACTCAATTCATAAATGGTTAATAATTAAAAATATATATATGGGAAATTGCAATGGGTAACGTTTTTAGAGATAATAACCAAGTGTATAACAACATTTTTGAAAAATTGCAAATATAGCAAAGTCTATCAGCGATGGACTCTTACCAAATATCATTGATAAACTATATAAATTTTATCATATTTATAATTTTTTTTACATTATATTATATTTACTAATATTTTTGACATGATTGTTATATAGGTAACTGTCCTAGCAATTATTATTGTTATTGTTTATAATTAGAAAATAATGTATCATTGGCATGAAGTAAAATCAATAAATATTGATCACATACACGTCTGAGATAGGTAGAATCAACACAATTCCAAAAATTTGTCCAACAAATTATGAAAAACTCCATGACGAATTAAGATATGAAGGAACATACAATCTCTAAAACTTATAAGGGTTTTTTTTTTCTTTTTTATTTGGACCTTTTAACTTCTTAATCAAGAATATTGAGAACATTCTCTATACTTAATTTTCTTTACTTTTTAGATTTTAGTACTATATGAATTATTGTTACACTTTAATATTTATTTCTAAAAGTTCTAACTTCTAGATAAAGTTAATAAATTTATTTTGTTTTACTTGTATGAAATTAGTATGAAAAGCATATGTAAAGAAAATTTTAAAATGGTGTATTAAACTTTTCTAGATCTAAAATTCTAGTAGGAATATCTTGCTCGCATTATTCTCAAATCACAACAACAACAAATACTCACTATCATCTTTCCTTCTTATTTTCTCTCATTAGATCTTTTAAGAGCTTTGTCAATAGAAGGATGTTTTTAATTGTAGAACTTTGAGTTCAACCTTTCAATGTAAAATGGTTCAAGCTACACAATGTTTTAGTTTGGTTGTTAAATCTAGAAAGGACATGCCAAAGAATATCTATTGCATCGATGGTCGATATAAAGAAATTCAATAAGTTGTAGAGGGCTTGGATCTCATTAAAGAGACCGAGACATAGATGTGTTTCAACCTAATTTCTTACCTATTTGTTTCTCAATATATATCCAATTTTTCTTATTATTTATAATCTTCCTAATACGAATGCTATTAAGATAATAGAATTCTCAATTTTTTATAATGATATGATATTATCTTAGATACATAAGCTCTTGTAAACTCTATTTTTACTCTTACTTTAGAAACAATCTTCAAAGATGCCTTTCTATGAGGCATCTTTCTATTTTTATAATGATATAAACCTAAGTAATGTGAGCACACAATTCACAATTTAACTGTGATAGCAAATATGTTTATTGAGTTAATTGTGAGGGCCTTTTTATGATTTGAATAATAATGGTTGAAATAGATGGATTAGATTAAAGATATGATAAAAGATGAGTATGATAATAATTGAGATTGGAAAGGAATTGAGGAGCCCACAAAGCAATTGTTTTGAGACCTAAACCAAGCTGCCACTTTAGCCGTACAAATCAGCGGCGATTTTAACATACGACAAAAGATAATAATAATAATATCTTTAAGGGCTTTAATTGGACCCGATTTGTAATACCAAACGCATTCTATTATCACAGTTTTCAACTCAATCATCTTTTTCATTGTTTCACGATCTCATTTCTGTTTCGCCCTCAATATATCACTTACGTTTTGTCCTCAGTATATTACGCATTCCAACACTTCTCTAATTTCCAGTAATCTTAATTACATTTCAGCATCTCAAACAATCCCTAAGGGTGGTATCAATTTAAACCCTAAACTCTTGTAAGTATATCAAATTACACATTCCATAACATTTTGTTTGTCGTATGAAACTTGTTATAGCAATTAAACCTTCTAAACTTTCATAAATAAAACAATTTTTAGACTCTGCGTCATAATATCTTTTGAGAATCATCCATTCATTTACTTTAATCATTCATTTTGTAATATCAACATTTAAAGAAGTCGACAGATATTTAAGAAATAATGCAGAAATGTTTTCAAAGGTATTCCTAATGAAGTATCTAAATTTATTGGCTGATAAAAATTTAGGAGTTCTAGTTTTACACGATACCGATTGTATAAAATTTGGAGAATAGTGTAAATTGATATATTTATAAAAGTTTAAGAGTTAAATTAATATAATTATTAGTTTCAAAAATTTAATTCATATAAATTCAAATTTTAGAGGTAAAAGTTGATATATATATATATATATATTGCAACTCAAAATGCGAGGAAAAAGGAATTCAACTTGGAAAGGAAAAACAGAGGCGTGGTTATCTTTTATTTTAATTATTAACGTCACAATCATCACATATTACGTGTCTCATCCTAAAAAATTCGACACAACATGTCATATAATTTTATTAAACAACTACTTTCCGAAAATGTTTTATTATTTTTTTAGGGTTTTTTTTTTCAATATTGAAAAATCAGTCAAATTCCTACCCAAATTAATATACCACAATGCTATTTTCTATAAGGTTTAGAATATTGATATCGACGAAAATATCGAAATCTTAATTTTATCAAAATTTCAATACAAATATCGATTTCGACGGATGTTTTTTGGAAAAATTATAAAAAATTAAAGAATTTAATAAATAAATTTAGATTAGTAAATAAACATTTTATGATTTTTAAATAAGTTAAGATGTCTATTATTTATATTATATTTACATTTGTGGCATTTTGTTATTTATTTTTCATGTTTTATGGATTTTTCTATGATATAATGAAAATATTGATTCACCCCTCATGTCGATGTAGTTCCCATGGAAACATGAAAATATTGATGGAAATATCGACATGTCAACGGTAATTTAATACTTGTCTATAAGTGATAAACACTGATAAACATCTTACAATTTTTTGGTAACTAAAACATTAGTTTTCAAAACACTTACTTTCTATTTTTGAAATTTGGCTAAGAATTTAAACGTCTTTTTTTACAAAGATGAAGATCATAGTAAAGAAAATGTGAGAATACAAACACAACTTTAAAAAATAAAAAAAAAACTAAAGACCAGATGGTTATCAAACGACATCTTAACTATTAATTTTGTGTTTAATGGGTATTTGACATATTCAATATTTTTTTAATTAACAATTATTCTATAAAAAAATTAAAATTTTATGTCTAATAGATCACTAAACTCCTATTTTATATCCAATAAATTTGTGAGCTTAAAAAACTATTAAAGAAGTTTAAAATGATCTATATTAGGCACAAAATTGAAAATTAAATGACTTACTAAATACAAAATCAAAAGTTGAAAGACTTATTAAAAAAAATTAAAGTTTAGATATTTACTTGACACAAAATTAAAAATTTTGTGGCTTATTAAAAACTTTTTAACATTCAATGACTTATTAGACACAAAATTAAAAGTTCAACAAATCTATTTAATACAAACACAATTTTTCTTGACTAAACTTATAATTTAACCTTTATTTTTCTCACAGAATTGATGCACAATGAAGTAAGGCAATTGATGATGTTGACATTTCATGCGCAAGCAATTAAGATCTTAAGCATTCTAATTCTATCAATATAAGCAAAGAAAACATGCAAGTTCAATAAGAGAAAATAGGATTTTGAAGTTATATCTTTGTTGAACTCTTCAATCTTCAAATCCAGCTCGAATTTCCTCTTGACAAGTTGTAGACTACCACTTGATCTTTTCTACTGTTCTCTAAGCACTTAGATTGGATTGTGGGATCCAAAATGAACTTGAATTTATGGAGGATTGGAGAGTGTTTTCTTGTTTTTGCAAAGAACTTGTCAGAGTACTATTTACTTTCACAAAAAACAAAAAAGATCCCCTTCACTTCAGTCAATTGAAAGGGTTTTTTTTTAAAAAATCTTCATGTAATCATATTGCATAGAAACTTGACATCAAAACACTCAAAAGATAATGGAATTGGTAGGTGGATTGTCGAGTAGAAGAAGTGGGAAAGACTCACTTCCTTCCAAGTTTCAATTTTCAATATTAAATTCTATTTTAACTCAATTTTTGACATCTTATCTCAAATTTTAAAAATAAAAATAATTTTATAAAATATTAATTCAACCATTAATATTTAAATAATTAGTTTTAAATAATAATTAATTCTAAAAATTAATTTTAATTAATTAAATAATTTAATTTAATATCAAATATTAAATTAATGAAACGCTAATTCCCAACATAAATCCGTATTCATGCAATTAATATTTAAATCATATTTAAATATTCTCCAACTCTCTAATTTCGTTTAATTCGATAATTAAACATTTATCCTATAATTCGAATTTGAAACGATTCTTTTATCACACTATTATAAGGTTTAGTCAATTTATGAGCTAGTACGAGGACCTAATGGACCTACAGATCATGGACTCCAACAATCCGAGATTAACTAGCTAAACTCTTTAATCCAATTACCAATAGTTACACTCTTCTCATTATAGATATATTTATATCCACTCGATATAATCATAACTTAATTCAATTTGGTGGCTCATGATTATACCTTTCCACAAATTAGGCTATATCCCCTATCAGATCACCATTTACTTTCATAAAATAAATAAAAATAGGAGCTAAATAACTATTCACATATGAAACTGTTATAGTGGAAGTTGATCTTTTTTTTTTTTTCCTTTTTTTTTTTTTTTTAAGATCTACTATTAATTCCACCACGATAGTCAATGTATAATCAAAATCCAATTCCAAAAATAAAGAACTACAAACAATAGAGACATTCTTTGTAAGCAGCATAATAGCTAATTTAGGCTTTAAGTTCTCATTTTCAGTGGAATCCATTTGTAGAAATAGTAAATCACATAAAAATTAAATATCGAATACAAGGTAAGAACATATGCAACAAACTTTGAGAAAGTATTTAACAAAGTGGAGGGAGGGATTGAAGAAAAGGTACTAGTCTTTAACTTTCCTTACGACAAATTTCTTGATCTTTATTCCCTCGGATCATCGCACCATGAAGATCAAGCAAACAGCTTCTCGGATTAAGATTGGGCGAGGCTGTGAGCGAAGGAGATGTTTCAATTTTGGACAAATCCAAGAACTCTGCAGATTTGATCGACATTTGAAAATTATTTTGAGTTAATTCTTGTTCTCAAATTATTATTGTTGGAATTGAATGTCAATTGTAACGACCTGACTTCCTAGGACTCAAGCTAGACCGTTACTAAATGCATGCATGCATGGAAGTTAAAACGACATCCTTTTTATAGTGAAATAGATGCTAAATAAATAAGGTAACTTAAAAGATCTTTATTAAATTTAAATATTAAAATCAAATGATAGGGTACCCATAAGTGAAATAAATAAATATGAAAACAAATCTCAAACTATAAGTTTCAAATGTCAAGACCAAAATTTAAAAACATAAAAGAACTCTTAAAACATGAGCATAAGCATTCAAACTAGTCCCCAGTGCTCGTTCATGGATTCCTCTTGTCATTCGTCGGTGCATCCCTTCCCTTACATGAAACATAAACATGAGAAAGGGTTAGTATAAAATACTCAGTAAGTAACCCACCACTAGGGTCAGGCTAGGCATCTATGTCCTCTAGATGCCTATCTCTGGTGGGACGTAAGCACGCCCCTAGTTCCCATGGGACACATATATACATGAATATCTGAATTTCATCCTACCGTAGTTTAACCCACTACCTTTAGTAAGTCCCATAGGACTCACAACCTCTGGTGAACCCCGAAAGAGACACCACCTCTAGTGAATCCGAAGGAAACACAACCTCTGGTGAATTTCGAAGGAAAACACCGCCTCTAGTGAATCTGGAAGGAAACACAACCTCTAGTGAATCCCAAAAGAAACATAACCTCTGGTGGACCCCGGAAGAAATCACCACCTCTAGTGAATCCTGAAGAAAATAAAACCTCTAGTGGGTATCTAACTAACAGTGAGGACGCTATTATTACTGCAACATCATAGGCATCATAACATGGTTCTATAACATGAACATACATCTCATCATCCGCAGATCAAATAGAATCTCATAGAATAATAATATACTCAAATCATGCTAGCATTCAAATATCTCTATGCGCATCTAGTCTTTTAAATCTTCATATCAACAAAGGCATATATAAACATCAAACCATCAACAATCCTTAGTAAATCATAACTATATTGTTTGGCACATGAGCAGTTTCAGTAGTAAGATTACTTACCTCGATACTAAATTCAGATATCGATCCTAGCGACAGTCTTCAATAATCAATCTTTGAATTCAATTCTCCAACAAAGCATGAGCGACAACCACCCTCAAGATTCCAATCTCCAAAATCTTCCTTCAATCAGACTTTGTTTCCAATTTTTAATCCTTTTCACCGTTAAATTTTCAATTCACAAGGAATTTAACTAACCCCCTTCCACAATGAAATTAATTCTTGACATTAATTTCAAATTAAATTTGTGTGACATAACCCCTTCTAAAATGAAACTAATTCTTGACATTAATTTCAAATTAAATTTATGTGACATAACCCCTTCCAAAATGAAATTAATTCTCGACATTAATTTCAAATTAAATTTGTGTGACATAAAGTCCATTCACAGTTTCCCTTTGATCAAACAATTAAATTGAAACATCCCTTTCTCAATAATTGAATCTTAGTAACCCAATTAAATTTCCAAAATTAAAAAATAATCTCGAATATTACAAATATTGAAATTACATTACGGACAAAGTTTTGGGATGTTACATCAATCGTTGTGTCGTGGACAAACTCATTTTTTTGAAAGCAAGATCGACGCGAACTCAATGCTAAATCGCCAAAGCCGATTGCTCCCCAAGGTTAACACAACTTCTGATCTTTGACGTGCATTCGTCGAAGACCGAGTTGGAGCCGATGAAAAATTGCTCAGAAAATAGTAGAGAGAAAAAGTAAAGGTTGGAAATCTTGAAAACAAAGAATTTTCTACCTTGATCTTGCAAAACTTCATTCTTTATAAAGAAAATAAGGAAGAAGAAAAGGACAAGAAAACGGCTAGTTTTCAATGACTTTCTAGTTTTCAACGGCTATAAATGACTAATTTCCAATGGCTACAAACAACTAGTTTGGCCACTTTTTTGTTTTCTATGGACCTTGCCCAGAGTCATTTCCAACACTTCGTTAAGATTCTATAATAGGCATCACGGTTCTCTACTTTGTTACTCTGTGATGTGGAAGCCTCACAAGCTATTGTCTTGAACTAATATATAACCGCTCGATCATAGTGTCAAAAAAATGGTATGAATAGGAGTGTGAACCAAAGTAATGCTTAGAGAGTGTGGTCGTTTATTTTAATACAATTCAAAAACATGTCCACAAAATCATTCGGCAATATTTTGTTTATTGTTTTTTGTTTCCTCTTAATAAAGAAAAATGAATTCATGTTTGATACTTGTTTCTTATTTCCGGTTTGTTTGTCGTCGTTTTTTTTTTTTTTTTTTTTTTAGGAATGAAAAATTAGAAACATATTTAGACCGTTTTCAAATATGATAAAATGAGCTAACTTATTTATAGATGCACAAAATATCACTGTCTATCATTAAGAGATAATGATATTTTGCTATATTTAAAAATATTTTCAATATTTTTATCATTTGAAACAGTTGTCCAACATAATTTTGTAACAATTTTTTCTTTCTTGTTCTATGAAATTTTGAATTAAAAAATGTAATTATTTAAAAGATTTAAATACTCTAAATTTATATGTTATATTTATTTCTAAATATTTAGAATGCATCTTAAGAGTAAAAATTGACCCCCCAAAAAATATCTATTTATGTTTTTGAAAAGGAATGGAAAAAAAAAAAAAAAAAAGTTGTCTTCAAAATTTCTACACAAATTTGGAAAAAAAATGTAAAGAATAAGAGAGATTAAAGAAGTAGGTAAAAAGACAGTTTCAGTTATTAGAGTAATCAAAATTGAGGAACAAAAAAAAAGTTACTTAATTCAAGAATAGGGATGTTTAAAAAATTACAAAAGTAAGCTAGATTAATGGAAATTTGAAAAGTAGGTCAAAGACAGGCTGTAAAGAATAAAAACGTGACCGTACATACCACGTGTTACTGTGACTATTGGCAATAAGCAAGAATCATTTTTTGCTTTTAATAATAATAATAAATGCTAATTTCTAATCTGGCACTTTCCTATAATAATATCAAAATATCCACGGTCACTTATCAAAACTCTGCCCGCTCCCCCTGCCCCACCCGACACCGACTGACCTGACCCCTCAATTATGTAAAACCTTTCATCAATACCATAACTACATTGCTATCTAACATTTTTCATATTATCCCCTTTATTATTTGTCACTTTAGCATACTTTTAAAAATAATATAACAACTATTAATATTATCAAAAAAAAAAAATTATTATTATAAAGGCAAATTTTTAGTATCCCATGGTGCTATAAACTTTTAGTATGAACAATTTGTAAATATTCTAGTGTTATATAAGTACCATACTCCCTTTGTTTACACTAGAAATTTCTCTCTCTCAATTGTAGTCATAACATTCTTAAAGTTGTATACTTTACAATTTAGTATGTTAATATTTTGGTTAAAAATCTTATTTGGTTCTTGAACTTTCATGAAACTAACAATTTAGTCCTTCAACTTTAATTGATAAAGATTCAGTCCATGTATTTTCAAATATGTAACAATTTAATTCATGTGGTTTACAATTTTTAGCAATTTAGTCCTTTTTATGAAAATTATCATTAAAATTTCATAAAACTTCTTACATATGTAGATCGTTAAACTGATCATGAATATATATATATATAAACTCTGTCAATGGGGATTACATCACTATCAAAGGAAAAGACACTATTGCAATTACAAGCTATATAGGTACAATGCATATATAAGATGTTCTCTGTCAATGATGTGGGTCAACTTATTGAAAAAGGCTTTAAAGTTACTTTTGAAGATAAATATTATTTGATTAAGGATGCAACTAATCAGGAAATTTTCAAAGTTAAAATGAAAGGAAAGAGTTTCTCACTCAATCCTTTAGAGAAGGAGCAATCTGTTTTTCTTCTCAAAGAAGATGTTACACAGATTTGGCACAAGAGAGTTGGACACTATCATCATCAAGGTTTGCTGCAACTAAAAGAAAAAGAGCTAGCACTTGATGTTCCCAAACTTGGTGATGCAATCTCAAGCTGCAAATTATGCAGTTTGGAAAACTAAACAGGAAGCCATTCCCGAAGTCAACCTGGAGAGCCACTTGCAAGTTGTAGCTCATCCACACAGATGTTGTAGGACCGCAAAGAACACCTTTAAAAGGTAGTCTCTATTATATTGCCTTTATTTATGACTTCACTCGGATGTGCTGGATTTTTTTCTTGAAGTTTAAATCAGAAGTAGCTCAAGTTTTTTGGAAGTTCAAAGCAAGAGTTGAGAATAAAAGTGGCTGCAAAATTCAAATTGTAAGATCTGACAATGCGAAGGAGTATACTTCGGCAGAATCTGACAAGTTTTGTGAAAATTCAGGCATAGAGCATCAATTTACAGCCTCTTACACACCCCAACAAAATGGAGTTAGTGAAAGAAGAAATAGATACATCATGGAGATGTCAAGATGCATGTTGCATGAGAAAAATCTATCAAAGAAGTTTTGGGTAAAGGCAACAAATACGGCTGTGTTTCTTCAAAACAGGCTTCCAACAAAGCCAGTGAAGGAACAAACACCATTTGAGGCTTGGTATGGTTACAAACCCTTGTTGAAATATATTAGAGTATTTGGTTGCTTGTGTTTTACTCATATTCTATAGAGCAAGCGTGACAAGCTTGATAGAAGAGCTTCATCAGGTATTTTAATAGACTATAGTACTGTCAGCATGGCCTATCAAAATTTTCCAGCCACAAACTGAAAATATTGTTGTTAGTAGGGACGTCCACTTCCTGGAGGATGAAGAGTGGAGTTGGGATGAAGCAAAGAAGAAGAATCAGACCATAACAGAGCAACTCAAGTTCTCTAGTTCAAGCATCAAAGAATAAGATGATTGACAAAATGAAACAGTGGATGATGTGTCTGTGAGAGGAACAAGGTTACTCTCAGATGTTTATGAAAGATGCAATGTTGTTGTGTGTGAACCTGCTAACTATGCAGAAGCAAAAAAGGATCAAAGGTGGATGGTTGCAATGGAGGAGGAGATGTTAAAGATAAAGAAGAACAAGACTTGGATCCTTATAGATACACCTCAACGCAGGAAGGTAATTAGTGTCAAGTAGGTGTTTAGAACCAAGCTTAATGTCGTTGGTTCGATCAACAAATATAAAGCCAGATTTGTGATTAAAGGGTATGCTCAAATCTTTGGTGTTGATTACTCTGACACTTTTGCTCCTGTTGCTAGATTAGACACAATCAGATTACTGCTTGCAATAGCTACACAAAAGGCCTAGAAAGTTTTCCAGTTGGATGTCAAATCAGCTTTTTTAAATGGTGTCCTACAGGAAGAAATTTATGTTGAACAATCCCAAGGATTTGTGAAGGAAGATGAAGGAGATAAGGTTTATCTTCTCAAGAAGGCTTTCTAGGGACTAAAACAAGCTTCAAGAGCTTGGTACAACAAAATTGATGAATATTTGCTAAACTTGGGTTTTGTGAAAAGTCTATCAGAAACAACCTTGTATGTTAAGCGCAATGGTACTGACATTCTTATGGTTTCATTGTATGTTGATGACTTACTGGTTACAGGAAACAACACAGATCATATTCAAAATTTCAAACAAGAGATGATGAAGACGTTTGAAATGACAGATCTAGGGTTCATGTCATACTTCCTTGGCATAGAGATTAAGCAAGGACAAGATGAAGTTTACATATGCCAAAAAAAAATATGTAAAGGAAATACTGAAGAAGTTTCAAATGGATGGATGCAAGGCAGTTAGAACTCCAATGAATCAAAAGGAGAAGTTATGCAAAGAAGATGGTGCTGTCAAAGTTGATGAAGGATATTTTAGAAGTTTGATTGGTTGCCTGATGTATGTCATAGCAACAATGCCAGACATTTTGAATGCTGTAAGTATTTTGTCTCGATTTATGCATTGTGCAAGCGAATTACATCTCAAGGTTACTAAAAGAGTGATACGATATGAAAAGGCACAACTGATTTTGGTATCAAGTTCACAAGAAGTAAGAAGTTCAAGCTTGTTGGTTTTTCTGATAGTGATTGGGGAGGTTACAATGATGATATGAGGAGCACTTCCGGCTATTGTTTTACTCTTGACTCTAGTGTTTTCTCATGGAGCTCAAAGAAGCAAGAAACTGTAGCCCAATCCACTGCTGAAGCAGAGTTTATTGCTGCAACAGCTACTGTTAATCACGCTTTATGGTTAAGAAAATTTTTATTTGACCTTGATTTTGAGCGGAAAGAAAGCACAAAGATTCTTGATGACAACCAAGCTGCTATTACTATCTCTCATAATCCTGTGTTTCATGGGAAGACTAAACATTTTTACATCAAGTTATTTTTCTTAAGGGAAGTACAGAAACATGGAGATGTAACTCTTGTCTACTATAAAATAGAAAATAAATTTGCAGATATTTTAACAAAACGTTGTCTGCTTGCAAATTTGAGTTTCTAAGGTCAAGACTTGGTGTTTATAGCTCCTAAAGCAAGAAGGGGTGTTAAGAAAATACTTTAGAACTAAAACAAGTCCACTCTGTTTAAGTTGATTGTGTCAAAAATTGTTCCTATTTTTAGGGATTAGTTACTTTGTTATTCATGCTCTATAATTGTGGAGCAAGTATAGGACTTGTTGTTAGAGGGTTGTTATGTTAAGCTTTAAATATTGTTATGTTCCTCTTTGTAATGCAGATTTCTATTATCTTTGGCTCAATAAGCTTTACTAAATAATTCATTGCTTCAACTTTTCAATAACAGAATCCTTTATTTTTCTCATATTAAAACAACACCAACAAGGAAATTCATTACACCAAAGCCCAGAATTCCCAAATTTTTTTGCCCTAACAGCTAATTCATTCGCAGAGGTATTATTACATCGATTGACATATATGAAGGAGGCATCCTAAAACAAATTTTTTCTCTCCCAAATTTTTTCCATGATGCAAACAACTTTGCTGATGGATTTTGTTCTTCTATTCAATTGTTCGATGGCAATTGAGCAGTCTTATTCTATGATAATTTTCTGGAATCCAAGCTTCTGAGCTAGGTGGATACCTTCTAAGATGGCTTTCATCTTTGATGAAGGAGGATCGAAGATGAAATTCAAACAGATTTGAGAAACAACTTTGAGGGAGCCGTTGGAATCTCTACAGATAACATTGTGTAGGATTGTATCAGCAATAGTGGAAGCACAAGGATCATCTAAGCACTCAAATTCACTAATTTTGGCTAAATATAAAGCATGCTCTTGTAGAAAAAGAAGTAAGTTTCAAGACATACCTCTTGTAGAACTTCTTCAAAGCTCATTCTCTAGTTGCTATCTTCTCCAAATCTTGTTGCGGACTACCTCAAAATCTTCCCCACTATTATCTTGGTGCTCTAGATTGAGTTGTGGGACTAAAAACAAGCTTGAATCAAGGGATGAAGGAGAAATGCTCACTGCAGTAATCTTGTTGAAGAACTATTTCTTCAACCCGAATTTTCTCTGAAATTCTCTATAGATTGCATCACTGATTTTCACTCCAATCTCTTCATTATATTGCAGATAAACATGCAAAGGAGAGACTTGCATGAGTTGCAGCTTATGCTTGGAGAAGACAAGGCCAAGAAGATGCATTATGTGTGAGTTACTTCAAAGATGGATAATAGAAAATCTTCATTTTCCATGTAAGTGTTTTGTTTTCTAATTTTCAAATTTTATCTCAAAATCAAATTTTAATTTTATAACATCTATTTTTATTTTAAAAAATAAAAATTTTAATTAATTTTATAAATTAATTATTAAATAAAACTTAATTAATTTAATATCAAATATTAAATTAATTTTAACACATATCCATCTTTATATATTTAAATCATATTTAAATATATAAATTCTTTTATTTCGTTTAATTCTCAAATTAAACATGTAATTATATCTCATATAATTACTAATTCCCTTAATTCTAATTTGAACATTTCAAATTAACCTCACGTTATTCTAGAGCTAGTCCGTTACGAGCTAGTAGAGGGACCTCGTGAACCTACAGATCATGGACTCAAATGATCCAAAATTAATTGGCTAAACTTATTAGACCAAATTAATCTGCATTCGTTAACTAATGGGTCACTCCACTAAAGCCCATAGTTGCACTCCCTCATTGTAGATATATTATGTCTACATGATTTAACCATAATCATCAAGTCGACCCTTCACAGGTTGTTCATAATAACGGTTGGGTCAAATATCTATTTTACCCCCGAGATTACGTCTTATTCCTCAAGTCCCTACTGATCCTCTAATGAACTACTGGTTTATGATCCAATCACTAAACCAAACTCTCTCAGCCCAGTGAGAGGGTAGGGCCCCTTGTTCAAGACCTAGATTCAGTACTTAAGAGAACAACCTTTCTCCTATCCCTGAATCTGGTAGGCGTGAACTTCGTCTTGCACCCTATCTCCAGCTATCTATCTGGACTTACTCCTGAAATGGGAGTCTTATTGAGTCGACGTTGTTGAGCCAACCTTCACCGATGCAAATCTAAGGGAAATCTCGAATAAACAGGAGTTCATAGTTAGCTCAAGATTAAGATCGAGTTATCTAGGTCATCTAGGTGAAATAGTTAGTCTTAAACAGTAAACAGCGTTATAAAGTAAGAGTACTTATTTCTTGGTTCTGATCTTATGCAAATTCATTGCATAGGACACTGATGACATGAAAATTAATTTTTAAGTATGTGGACAAATATGAATGTGAATGAATGAACAAGTCCATGACCTCAGAAACGGCGCCATAAACTTGATGACATGAAAATTAACGGGTGTTATGCTGTGTTATCGCTTATGCACACTACTGCTAAGTTAATCTCTTTATCTACTCTAACGCATGGCTTATGGATGAGAGGAATGATGTGCAAAATATGCGCTCAAGTACTTAGCGATAAAGAGAATTTTACGCGATAATACGTCTAAATATATGCGTTGTTAATGATATGCTCGCAGTATGCGATGGAGTAATGCATGTCACAAGTTTTCTTGCATTGAAACCAAGTATAATTCCAATGCAAGTTTCTCAGAATAATCCGAGGTCGAACACAGGGATTATTTTCGTTAATGCGTTACTTTTGTGATACATGCGATCGGTTTTTACAATGAATAAAGAATTTGATTTATACAGAAATGTAAATTGCGATGAAATAAAATTGCGTTGATAAAATAAAATCCTAAATTAATATGATACATTATACAAGACACATGATACATGATACTGAGGTCGAGAACTGACTGTGAAGTTAAACAAAGAATCGATGTATGTGATGGCAAGTCTTTATGGATGAAGCAGAAAGAGAAAGAATAAATAGTAAAAACATCACAATTTTGTCAATTGCGTTAAAGATGTAACTAAGGTTCCGCTTTCCCTTGGCGTACACCTCTCGGTGATCGGCCGCGTTCCCATATCTTTATGGTGAAACAGGGATGAACGTGATGAACGCAAGGTTGTTGCCATCTCTGGAAATACTTCTCGCTTTTGTTAACGCATTCTTCCAACCTTCTCTCGATAGGTGGAATAACATCTTCACTTCTGCTCTCACAGGTGAAGATGTTGTCGAGCATGCTTTAGCTAAACTTAATTATTTCCTTAACACAAGTTAACTCCCTCGCTTAATTTTTGCTAATTACCCAGGGAATTAGGAAAATATCATGGAGAAAATGGGTTATGGATGAACGGAAAGAGACAGAGAGATGACAATGGAAATTATCATAACATTTAATACTAACATTCAGCGTCTGATACATGTTGTGAATGAAAGAGTAAAGGAGATGAAATACAGATGATGAAATAGAGATTAGAAAAAAATACAGAAAGAGTGTCAACGTCTTGACACAGATCCTGAACGGAGGTTGTGCTTGCCGGCGTGTGGAAGTAATGGAGAGGAAAGTTTCCCTCTCAGGCTTGCTTTCCTGGTAGAATTGACCTTCGCACAGAGCTTCAGCTATGAGGATTGGAAGGATTCTCTGTTCGGAGACTCACCTCTCGGCCTTGTCTCATGGTTCGCCCGGATCTACTCTGTAAGTCGCTTCAGACCAATCTCTCTCACAGAATCAGTATATGCATGTCTCTATATATTCATGTATATTTTTCAGAAAATTTGCATAAGCTATTTATAGGTTTGGCTTGGCTCTTTGACTTTATGGTCCCCACTGTATGGTTATGGTAGTTCCTGAAATGGTGGAGTGAATATTCCTTCTGTTATGCAATCAATCCGTCAGAAATGCACAACTGAAAGTTGTACACTTGTCAGAATACTCCACAAATGCGTTACTCTTTACATCTTCGATCTATCGTCGCATGCGGTGTTATTTTTTATTACCGCATGCGGTTGAAATTGCGTTGATTACTAGAGCTCTTGATCGATTGTCGCATGCACTGTCATTGCGTTGATCATCTCTTCGTTCTCGATTGATGGGCGCAATGCGACGTAGATACGTTGTTTATTTTATCTTTGAGCCATGAATGCATGTGGTGACTGATTTCCTACAAAACAGAAATTGAAACATTCTATTCTACCATCTCAATGGTGTTAGTGGGTGTATTAATGATATTTTATAATTTTCGCATTATCGACACAACTTTTCTTTCTTTTAGCTGCAATATCTAAATAAAACAGTAAAAATAACTTGTATTTCTACAAGTTATCAGAAACCCCCACTCCTCATGTCATAACATGTACGAATTAGGATTACATCGTATGTAGCACTTTACAACTGTTTGTAAAAACTACAGAATAGGCCGCATCCAATGGTGTTACCAGAATAAGGTACCCAATCTTATTCATGTACCATAGATCATTTTGACTATTTACTCGAACCTAATCCACTCTTATGTCTCCACATAAAATTCAAGTACTCATACAATAATCATGGGTCTTAGTTTATTGGATTTAGACTTTCGTACAATTTATGAAATCAATAACAAGTATATTGATTATAGAAGATGTTTATTATTTTACAAACTGCGAGGTTTTAGGACATAAAATCTAACAATACTCCCACTTGGACTAAAACTCCAGGGGATCAATATATATAAATATATACCATGTTGAGTTTACATGGAGAGAATAAAATATACAAATACAATAAACTAGGGCATTACAATACCCATAAATTCTCTCACTTGCCCTAGTGATACAAAACTCGTAGACCTAGTCCTACTAGATGACTCTCGAACATTTTAGCTGAGAGGGCTTTTGTAAATGGATCAGCTAAGTTGTCTTAGGAAGCAATCTAAGTGACGATAACGTCTTCTTTGTGTACAATCTCACTGATGAGATGATACTTTCGTTCGATAGGTTTTCCCCTTTTATGACTTCATGGTTCCTTTGAATTTGCAACTGCTCCACTATTGTCACAATAGAGAGTGACAGGCAAGTGCATATTAGGAACTACTTCCAGATCTGTCAAGAACTTTCTGAGCCATACTGCTTCTGTTACTGCTTCGCTTGCAGCTACATACTCAGCTTCCATTGTGGAGTTTGCAATACAACTCTACTTGATGCTTCTCCACACAACTACTCCTCCATTTAGAGTGAATACTGACCCCAAAGTTGATTTCCTCGAATCAATATCAGTCTGAAAGTCAAAATCAGTGTATCAAGTAAGGATCAGATCCTTAGTGCCATACATGAGCGTATAATCTCTCATTCTCCAAAGACACTTGAGAAGATTTTTAACAGCAGTCCAATGGTCATGACCAGGTTTGGACTGAAATCTGCTGACAATTCCTATGGCATAGCATATATCGGGATGAGTACACAACATTTCATACATCAAACTCCCAACTGCAGATGCATATGGAATTCAATTCATCTTCTAAGACTCTGATCCTTAGACAAGTGAATTTCATGCAATTTTGCATTTTATACGTAGACAACATCTTGTCTATATAAGATGCTTGAGATAATACTAATGTTCTGTTCTTGCGATTCCGAACTATTTGGATTTCAAGAACATATTGTGCTTCTCCCAAATCTTTCATTTGGAATTGTTAAGCTAGCCATCTCTTAACGTCAGCTAGATATTCTACCTCATTTCCAATGAGTAGAATATCATCAACATACAACACCAGGAAAGTGACAACTTGGGTTCGCCCATGGACTTCGGGTCTTGCCTAACCAATCCTCAACATATATGATGTGATTTTGATTAAAAAATAGTTAATTTTTAAATAATGTGGAATGAGAGTGTATAGGTGATGTTTATCAATTTTTTAAAGGAGATCACTCAACAAGATTATTATTTTTTTGTTTAAACATATGATTTGCAATAGCCATGATTTAATTTATAAAAATTAGTTTAGTTCTCGATGGTTGAGAGTAAATTTCATAGCTAGTTTAATTGAAATCTATTATTCACAGGTCACGTTCACATTCTAATTTGAAACATGGATAGTCCAAATTGATGTATCTAGTCACAATATGTATGTATACTTTCATATACCTCTTCTGAATCTTTCACTACTCAAAATTGTTTTGAATTTTTTTTTAAAAAAATCTCTCTCTAGATGGTCCTCCACTATATATCAAAGTTTTTTTTATTCGCTCTTAAGTCTTTTTTAATAATAATGGTCCTCTCCTTCCCTTCTCCTTGGGTGGGGATGTACAAAATCAAACAAAAACTTGCTTAGTTTGGATGGTTATTCACCTTTTACAATTTTACTCACTCTCACTCACTCTAAAAATATATAATATATTTCACTTTGTCAAAATAAACTAAAATTGTAAAAGTATTTAAATATCAAATAAATATCTTAAGTTTGATATAATTTTACTTTTATAAATATTTTATATATTAAAAAAATGGGTGGGGCTCGTCCTAGTTTAAGTTAGAGAATTTCTTTCCCTACATTAGTCCAATCTTTCATCGTATTTAAAGGAGAAAATATCTAATATTACCATAATATAAAAAATAATTATCATTTAATTATGTGTCAACCTATAAACGAATGATTACATCTATTACGATAGTATTAGAAATTGTTTGCATTGAAAAAGAAGTAAGGTCCATCCTTTCAATTCTCTCTTTTTCCAACATCTAACTCTTTTTATCTATCTCATTAAAAGGGGTTGCAACGAATTCAAACCACACCAAGCTAAATACATTTAAATGTTGGTGTCTCTCTCTCGTGGTCCTTCTCTTTCTTTTTTTTTTTTTTTTTTTGGTTAGGGTTATCAATGGGCTATGGTCCCCGCAAATTCATTTTCGTTCCTCTAAAATTCTCCGTCAAATTTGATGAGTTCTCGAAAAATCAGGCTCTATTTAATAACCTTTTCTGTTTTTTTAGTTTTAACTTTTATGTTTCTTATTTATCGAAAAAAAAAAACCAATAGATATTGAAACTACTTTAATAACTATTTCTTATTTATTGTTTTTTGTATTTTTATCCTTCATATGTGTTGTCCAAATTTAATCTATAATATCATTTGCCTTAAATGATATTCTCTCCTATCCAATTCAATTATATTATTTTTGTAATTGTCATGGATTCAGTGTTGTAAAATATTTAAAGGAAGTCAAATGCATGTTTAATGAAACAAATATATACTGCAAAATTTTTACGAGTACCAAGTGTACTAAAAATCGAAAAGCATTCTTGAAAACCAAAAAAAAAAAAAAAAGAAAAAAAAGTCAAAATTTAAAATTTAAATAATATATAATATACATATTGCAGAATCTAAATTAACATAATATTTAAATACTCGTGTTGAAATTTTAAAATTTATATTTAAAATAACATATACACAAAAATCTTGAAATTCAAAATTAAATTATATATAAATTTACATTTTGAAAAATATAAAAAAAAATTGATTTAATATATAAAATTAAAATTAAAGAAAATACAACAACAATATTAAATTTAAAAATAATAATAATAAATAATTATTATTTCATATGCCCAAAACATGGGACCAAATATTACTTCTTTATGAACCTAAATAGTAAAAATAATTTTTTTTTTTTAAATTTCAGAAACAAGTAACCAGATTTCTTTAATAACTTCTTATTTCCTATTTCTTATTTATGTTTTTCATTTTTTAAGAAATCGGTTTTATGATAAATTATTTTTATTTTCCGTTTCTTTTTAAAAGAAAAAGTTTCAAAAAAATGGTCAAAGTTGTAGATTTTCTTATTCGATTTATGTTTTCTCTTTATAATACTATACGATCATTTTTTAAAACCGTTTCATTTCCATTTTTCTTTTTATATTTATATGATAATTTTATAAAACAAAGCTGATTTTTACCTTGTTGATTGTGGGAGTGTGCATGTTTTTCCGACTAATAAGTCTTGAGTCCAATTCCTATATAAATTAGTGTTAAGCAGAAGTGAAATTAACTTCAGTCGGTTACAGATTTTGTTACAAACCTAGCTACCTTTAAATACTCTGAATAACTAATTTATAAAGAGAGAGAGCAATTGTAATTGAGTGATTACACTATCTTGAAGCAATCTTGAATAAAACTCCGTCAGCTTCTCCGTGGACGTAGGCCACCCTTGGCCGAACCACATAAACGATCGTGTTTATCTTCTTCTTCTTATCACCTTCCTCTTTCGTATACCCCCCTGACCTAGCAAACGATCGTTTAGCTTTTACCCAACAATCGTTTACTTCTACAATCCTCATCGCGTAGACGACCATCGTTTAGACGACCTTCAATAACGTTTCATCGTCTAGACGACTCTTATCTTATCGTCTAGTCGACCCCTGCTTTACCTCCATCGCCTAGACGATTGAAGACTCCTCGCCCTAGCGAATTCCGGCAGCCTCCCGACGTTCCTCTCTTTTCTTTTCTCTCGATTCTTTATCTGCAAAAGGAAAAGAAAAGATTAGTCAGTCGAAGGGTTTTTCCAGCAGAATTTTGTGGTTCTAATCTCAGCCATTGAAGTGTAAGGCCGAGATCGTACATCACATGGTTTGTACATCCTGCACGCGACCTAGAGTTTATGTGAAGCATCGAGGGGTATCTGATAGTCGTGTAAGGACCATCATTCACTCTAGGCCCGAAAAGACTTTGCATATCCGTCTTGCTTTCTACCTGCTTTTTGCATTTCAAGCCCAACAAGTGGTATCAGAGCCTACAAGAAAGCTTCAAGATTAGTCAAGATTCAAAGAAGCAATAATCTTGAAGTCTTTCAGTCGAACTTTCAGTTCAGAAATGACAGTTGCAAGGTATGACATCGAGAAATTTGATGGAAAAGGCGACTTTGGTCTGTGGAAGGCCAAAATAAAGGTTATCTTGGGACAGCAAAGGGCACACAAGGCCCTAGATGATCCAACAAAGCTACCAAGTACAATAACAGAAGAAGAAAAAGAAAACATGGAGCTTACTGCTCATAAAACACTCGTTTTTAACTTGTCAAATAATGTCCTACGGTAAGTAATTGATCAGGAGACAGTCTGCAAGATGTGAAACAAATAAAATGAGCTTTATGAGACAAGGAATTTGCCTAATAAACTTTTCCTAAGGGAAAGGTTCTTTACATTTAAGATAAATGCATCAAAGTCATTAACAGAGAACCTAGATGATTTCAAGAGAATTAATACTGAGTTCAAGACTCAAGGAGAAGAAATCGGGGCAGACAATGAAGCATTTGTGCTTCTTAACTCATTGCCAGAATCCTACAGAGAAGTGAAGACAGCCCTAAAGTATGGGAGAGATTCCATTACTACTAATATCATTATTTCTACTCTTAAAATCAGAGAAATGGAACTCATTACAAGCAAAGAAGAAAAACCTAATGTAGAAGGCTTGTTTGTTAAAGGGAAGTCAAAACAGACTAACAAGAAGAAAGGCAAATAGAGCTGAAATGATGAAGGAGGAAAAAAGAAGTCCAAGGCCAGATGCAAATATTGTAAAAAGCTTGGACATTTGATCAAAGATTGCAGAACACTCAAGTGGAAAAATGAGTAGAAAAATAAACAATCTCAGCCACAACCCAAAGTCCAACTAAACCAGTCAGGTGAAGCCTCAGTTTGTGAAGATTCTTACTTTTATTCTGATGCTTTGGCTACATCTAATTGCAGGGCAAAAGAATAAGCAAATAAGAACCTAGATTGGGTTCTAGATTCAGGGTGTTCATTCCATATGACATCTCACAAGAGCTGGTTCAGTACCTACAGAGAATTGGATGGAGGTTCAGTCTACATGGGAAACAATAACTCATGTCTAGTGGTTGGAATTAATTCAGTCTCATTGAAGTTAGAAGATGGAACAGTCAAGCTCTTAAGAAATGTCAGACATATGCCTAAGCTGAAGAGAAATCTAATTTCACTTGGCATGCTTGACTCTATTGGCTATGAATACCGAGGCAAGGAATGATACTGTGAAGTGTTGAACAACAGTAAGCCTATCCTTAGAGGGGTGAAGATAAATGGAGTGTATGTAGTGCAAGGTGTTCATCAAGTACAACTCAGCCTTGATTGTGACTCATAATCAGCCTACTAAAGGAGACCTATGGAACAAAAGACTCTCTTATAATAGTACCAAAGATCTACAAACTCTAGCCAACCAAGGTATTCTACCTAAGGGAATACATCAAAGCCTATCCTTTTGTGAACATTGTGTAATAGGAAAGGCTACTAGGCAGAGCTTCGTGAAGGCACAACACACAACCAAGGCCATCCTCGACTATGTGCATTCAAACCTATGGGGTCCTTCACCTTATCAATCATTGAGTAGTTACTTTTGTTGATGATTACTCAAGAAAGAGCTGGATCTATTTCCTTAAATCTAAGGATTTAGTGTTTGAAAAGTTTAAAGAATGGAAGGTTATGGTTAAGAAAATGTCTAACTGTCAGATTAAGTGTCTTATAACAGATAATGGGCTTGAATATTGTGCAGAAGAGTTTAATGTTTATTGCAGACAACAAGGCATATCTAGACACAAGACAGTTAGGTATACACCCCAGTAAAATGGGGTAGTAGAAAGGTTAAACAAAACAGTAATGGAAAGGGTCAGAAGCTTACTATCTGATGCTATACTACCTAAGAAGTTTTGTGCAGAGACAGCTTCATATACAGTCTATACACTGAATAGATGCCCTCATGCATCTCTTAACTTCTAACCTCTGAAGAAAGATGGACCAAAGAACCACCTAACCTGAATAACCTGAGGGTGTTTGGCTGCACTGGCTATGTTCATTAGAGTAAAGGGAAGCTTGCTGCTAAAAGTGTATGTTTTTGGGCTTCATAGAAGGTGTTAAGGATTTTAGAATGTGGCACCCTATTGAGAAAAGATGCATAACTAGTAGAGATGTGATATTCAGGGAAGAAGAGATGTATATGCAGAAAACTAATCCAAATGTTTCAATACCTCAAGAGAAGAGTGATACAATTGAGGTGGAGCAAGTTCTAGTTCCTACTTCTGATCCTTCAAGCTCTGAATCACACTTTGATCAACTACCTCATCAAGAAGAAGAAGTAGAAGATACTATTATTGATACTGAGCAAGAAGAACCAGAATTGAGAAGTTACTGCCTAACTAGAGATAGGCAAAGAAGAAACATTGTCTCACCATCAAGGTATGAAGACTACTTAGCTTTGAATACTACTGTTTTGTCTAATGATGCAGAACCCTCAACCTTTCATAAAGCAGTCAGTTGTTCTAAAGCTAAGATGTGGATAGAAGCTATGAATGAAGAGATTGATTCACTTGTGAGAAATAATACATGGGAGTTAACATCCTTGCCAAAAGAATGCAAACCAATTGCATCCAAATGGGTGTACAAGCTGAAGGAAGGGTTTTCTAACGATCAAGGACCTAGATTTAAAGTTAGGTTGGTTACTAAGGGATTTACACAGAGGCCAGGTGTTGATTTTAATGAATTTTTTCCTCCAGTGGTTAAACAGACTTCTATCCAATTATTATTGTCGATTGTGGTTCAAAACAACCTAGAGCTGGAGCAACTAGATGTAAAAACAGTTTTTCTACATAGCTTCCTAGAGGAAGTTATCTACATGAGCCAATCAAAAGGGTATGAGGTCAAAGGGAAGGAAGATTGTGTGTGCCTACTGAAAAGATCTATCTATGGCCTCAAACAGTCCCCAAGATGCTGGAACAGAAGGTTTAGTGACTTTGTTCAGAAGAATGGTTCCTATAAAAGCTCTTATGATAGCTGTGTTTATATAAAAGCTCTTATGATAGCTGTTCCTATGCTGGAACAGAAGGTTTAGTGACTTTGTTCAGAAGAATGGTTCCTATAAAAGCTCTTATGAAGTTATCTACATGAGCCAATCAAAGGGGTATGAGGTCAAAGGGAAGGAAGATTGTGTGTGCCTACTGAAAAGATCTATCTATGGCCTCAAACAGTCCCCAAGATGCTGGAACAGAAGGTTTAGTGACTTTGTTCAGAAGAATGGTTCCTATAAAAGCTCTTATGATAGCTGTGTTTATATAAAAGCTCTTATGATAGCTGTTCCTATGCTGGAACAGAAGGTTTAGTGACTTTGTTCAGAAGAATGGTTCCTATAAAAGCTCTTATGAAGTTATCTACATGAGCCAATCAAAGGGGTATGAGGTCAAAGGGAAGGAAGATTGTGTGTGCCTACTGAAAAGATCTATCTATGGCCTCAAACAGTCCCCAAGATGCTGGAACAGAAGGTTTAGTGACTTTGTTCAGAAGAATGGTTCCTATAAAAGCTCTTATGATAGCTGTGTTTATATAAATACAGAGTCTTATACTCATCCTATCTACTTGCTTTTTTATGTGGAAGATATGCTTCTAGCAGGAGCAACAATGAAAGAGCTGAACAAAGTAAAAGATCTACTGAAATCAAAGTTCGAAATGAAATACATGGGAAATGCAACAAGAATACTTGGCATTGACATTATTAGAAACAGAAAAACAAGTATTCTAAGCATTTATCAGTCACAATACTGCAGTAAATTGTTGAAAATGTATCAGATGACAGAGGCAAAAGTTGTGACTACTCCAATAGCCAACCATTTCAAACTTTCAGTAGAGAATTCACCTAAAGATTCAGATATTGAGCATCAGTAAATTATGTCAACAGTTCCTTATTCCCAAGCTGTGGGAAGTTTAATGTATTTAATGGTGTCCACAAGACCTGACATAGCCTATGCTACTAGCCTGGTGAGTAGATACATGGCCAATCCAGGTAAGAGGCACTGGGAGGCTATAAAGTGGATTATGAGGTACCTAAAGGGTACTACTAATGCTAAACTGAAGTACCAACAACTATCAGACAGTGAACTAGAGTTGGTTGGTTATGTTGACTCAGATTATGCAAGAGATCTAGACAAGAGGAGGTCATTATCGGGGTATGTCTTCCTATTTGGAAGATGTGTCCTAAGCTGGAAGGCTACCTTACAATCAGTAGTAGCTCTTTCTACTACTGAAGTAGAGTTCATAGCATTATCAGAAGCAGTGAAGGATGGCCTATGGCTAAAGGGTCTCCTAAGTGATTTCGGAATTAAACAAGACACAGTGAAGATCTTTTGTGATAATCAGAGTACAATTCATTTGTCAAAGCATCCAAGTACCATAACAGAACAAAACATATAGATGTGAAATATCATTTCATACGACAGTAGATAAAAGCTAAACAGATTGAAGTTCTGAAAGTTCATACCTCAGAAAATGTCTCCGACATGTTGACAAAAACAATCACTCAGCTTAAGCTCCAAAAGTTCCTTGATATAATAGGGTTTTAGCTGAGAGACAAAGGTTAAAGCAGAGAGACAGTCAGATCAGAGAAGCTGAAGGAAGCATGAAGTTCATTTCAAGGTGGAGATTGTTAAACAGAAGTGAAATTAACTTCAGTCGGTTATAGATTTTATTACAAACCTAGCTACCTTTAAACACTCTGAATAACTAATTTGTAAAGAGAGAGAGAGCAATTGTAATTGAGTGATTACACTATCTTGAAGCAATCTTGAATAAAACTCCGTCAGCTTCTCCGTGGACTTAGGCTTCCCTTGGCCGAACCACGTAAACGATCGTGTTCATCTTCTTCTTCTTATCGTCTTCCTCTTTCGTATACCTCCCTGACCCAAACGATCGTGTAGCTTTAGCAAACGATCATTTAGCTTTTACCTAACGATCGTTTACTTTTTCAAGCCTCATCGTGTAGACGACCATCGTTTAAACGACCTTCAGTAAAGCTTCATCGTCTAGACGACTCCTGCCTTATCGTCTAGTAAACTTCTGCTTTACCTCCATCGCCTAGACGATCGAAGACTCCTCACCCCAGCGAATTCCGGAAGTTTCCCGGCGTTCCTCTCTTTTCTTTTCTCTCGATTCTTTCTCTGCAAAAGGAAAAGAAAAGATTAGTCAGTCGAAGGGTTTTTCCAGCAGAAGTTTGTGGTTCAAATCTCAGCCATTAAAGTGTAAGGCCGAGATCGTACATCACACGGTTTGTACATCCTGCACGTGACCTAGCGTTTGTGTGAAGTATCGAGGGGTATCCGATAGTCGTGTAAGGGTCATCGTTCACTCTAAGCCCGAAAAGACTTTGCATATCCGTCTTGCTTTCTGCCTACTTTCCGCATTTCAAGCCCAACAATTAGCAAGTCTTAAATTTCTTTTTTCTTGTTACTATTATTTATATATTATTCTGAATTTAAAATTTATATTTTCTAATATGATATTAATTGTTATTTGTGTTTTGAATTTTAAATTTCTTTATTATTTTATTTTAAAATTAAATTTAAAATTTTGCGATAGGTATATTTGTATATAATTTTAATTTTGAAATATAAATTTTCAATAGGTAGATTTATATATTATCTTACTTTTGAATTTTGAATTTTAATGTTTACTACACTTAGAACCAATTACATTTTTATAATATATAAATTTTTGTCTATTTAAATATGCATTTACTCGTATTTTGATATTTTACCGTTGTTGAATCTAAGTCGACATCATTTAAGGCGAACGAACCTAGTGACGACAACATTACAAATTAAATTTGGACAACATTTGAAGCATTAAAATAATTGTATTATTATTAATTTTGCATATCGGGACTTATTTATGTTAGATGAATGTATTCTTTCGAAAAATTGGTATTTAAATATTTGAATACATGTTATATATATTTTTATATTATAATGTAAGAAAAAACTACATTATACTTTAAAAAAACAAAAAGAAATATAAGAAAAACATTTTAAGAAACAGTTTTTGGTTCTTTTTCTTTTTTAAAAAACAAGAATAAAAATAGTTGAACATATTTCTACTTCTAATCCTCGAAAAATAAAAAACATTAAATATAAAACATAAAACATAAAACATGAAACCAAAACGTTATATCAAATGTGACCTAATCAAATAAGTTTGTTTCTTACAAATGGGAAACGTCAACTGGAAAGATAAACAAAAACATTATCAAAATGATGCCTTATTAGTTTCCCTTTTACAATTTTATAAAAGAAAATGGTGTGTTAAAATATATATTTACAGTTTCTTGAGAGTGATTAAAGAAAATTGGGAAAATTTTGACATCCTCCCTCTCGAGTGCCCTAAATATTTTTGCTCACATCCTTCTTAATATTACCCCTTAATCTTTTAACATTGTTTTAAAACTATACTTGAAATAAGCTCGAAAAAATGAGACTTAAGATACTTTGATTTTTTACCCAACATTCAAACAAAGTTTCTACATATAGGTATTTTTAAAATCATTGATAAAGTTTAATAAATGTTATTTGAGTTGAAAAAATTTACATTCCGAACAATTGGGTTGTGTTTAAAAAGTCTTTCAACTCAACTCAATTCAATCCATGAATACTCCTAGTTTGTTCCTTTCTCTCTTTCCCTGTTTTCGTCGGTTACATTGTGACAGTCTTGTTGAATAATCTTTCATCTATCTAACTATAGAATTATATATATTTTTTTACAGTCATTGAGGTCGGAGCGAGTAGAGAAAAAATGAGGGCCACTTAATTCAAAAGTGATGTGAAGTGAAAGTGAAAGCGAAAGAAAACAACAAAAGTTAAGGTGGAATACACTTTCAATGACGAAGTGGACAAGATGGAAAAGAATGACGGTGGGAACTTTAATTTGGTTCTTTTTAGTTTTTTGCTTTTTTCCATTACTATTAATTATCACATTTTGCGTGTCTCATACTCTCACCAATCTTCTTCATATTACATTAGATCCACAAAACCATTATTTTCTCTTTCGTGTGAAAAATTACAAATTTCACACTATTTTATTTTAATTCCATGATCTCTTTAAACATACATTTATTTTACAACCTTATATTTCTTATTTAACTAACCGAGTTGGTGTACTGTATTATACTATTTTAAAAAAGTAATCTCTTAATTCAATCGTATTTAGTAGTATATATGGATTAGGTTGGATTGGATTGATCTGGTTAGGTACTTAAAATATGAGGAAGACCCAACAAGTATATGTCAATATGTCAATATTAGGGACTTGAACACAGGATATCCTAAACCAACCTACTCTAATAAACCTTAAGTATTTGAATTAATTGGTGATTTAATTAAGATTTTCCTTTTTTTTTTTTTATTCCTTTGCGTTTTATTGTTGCTCCTTTGTGTCATCCTTTTGTAGGTCCTTTTCTTTTCTATCTTATGTTTCAATTTCAAATGATCAAATTCTTAAAGAATTTGCAAATTAACGACGAATCGAATGAAAACAAAAAAAGTAAAAGCCACCCAATTTAAATTGTAATAAAAGATTGAAAAAAATCTAACTCAACTTAACCCTTAGAATTTGAGTTGGATAGTTGAAATTATTTGAATTATCAAATTATTTAAACATACCCCTAATTAAGTTATGCTAAAATATACTCCGTAAACACTAGAATCAAATTATGTACCCACAATTAAATTTCTAAAATTATAGAAATAAATGTAGGAGCTATTTGAGACGCTAAGATGATATAGGATGTAGAGAATTTTGATGTTTGGGGAGTTCTGATCGAGTATGAACGATCGAATATAATCAAGTATGTAAGCATTGAGATGATATACGATACATGGAAGAAAAATGACGGTGAGATACAAAACATGTTCTGAAAATAGGCCCACAAATAATTAAAATCGATAAGATATGATAATGAATCTCTAAACATGATATAGGATGTGTGGATATATCGTCCCATGTTGGATCCCAAACAGCCCGTAAAGAGATGTAATGAAATAATGGAAACACAATTTATTTAATATTATAATATTTGTGTTTTGTTTGGCGGTGACCGGAAGGGACATTGGGCAAAGGCAAACGACAAACTACGATATGTACTACTTTCTCTCTCTAGACGACAAAACCAGGCTGTAAATATTTAATATATATATTGAAAAAAAGTAAATGGAGGGTTAGGTAGCACGTGAGTAAATTGTGTGGAGTAGATGCGATAAGCAACACCAATTATTGTTAATTTCCAAAATATCTCTTTGTCGATTATCAAACCATTTTACTCCTCCTCGTACGCCGCCGTTTTAGCCATACATTTTCATTTACAAACCCTTCATCTCCTCATCTTCTACATCCAAACAACACTCGTTTTTAAATGCTGAATTTTATGACTTCTTTTTTTTTTTTATTAAAACCTAAAATTGTTGATCTAAACTATAATTTATGTCCTTTTTTGGGATTCAATTAATTTTCAAATATTGGTTACATAGATTATGTAAACATTTTAGTCAATCCAATGTCGTGAAAAAGTATTCCTTCTTTTAGAAGGATAGTTCGAAAATGGATGAGTTTGGGTTTAAAATTAGGATAGTACAACCTTGTGTCGATGGATGAAAAGAGAGATAAGAAATATGATATTCCTTTTTATATACTACATTCAATAAAAATATATGTTGCTCTACTTTTCAAGGAAAATAGGTTCAATGAGAATAAAATGAGAGCAAAGAGACATTGTCCTTTGCTATATATTTAACATGTTTCTGACAAATGATATTGAAAGGTGCATGCATGAAAAGGACAAAGATAAAAAAGAGATACATACAAAAAAGGACGTGGAGAATATATGTTCACGGGTAGTTTTTATCATCTCAAAATCAATCAACAATGAGAGAATTAGTAACTCATGTATCTTATAAAAAATGTGAAGTATTTTCATCTTTTTCAATGTGAGATCATCGACCGGAGGGTATGTAAATAAAAGTTAATATCTCATAGGTCTCCAATTATGTTACAATATCCAAAAAGAAAGAATAAAAGAGAAAATGGAAAGTCGGCGATTGAATCGGTTAAGGATTATTGTCAAGGTTGTTGGGAGAAGTTGAAGTTTAAAAAGAAAGAAGAAACCAGAATGGAGGGCAGTGAAGTCTGAATATCAGAAGTGAGGAAGGAGAGCTCTCGAGAGTGGGAGTTCAGAAGTTTTTGTCGTGGAGAACCCATTGTACTGTGCCACTCATCGTCTACTTATATTAAGCGATCATGTAGCAGAGCTCATCGATCGTGTAGCATTTGATAGGCGATCGTATAATGTTGGATAAGCGATCGTGTAGTTCCTTATAAGCGATCGCAGGTAGTGGTGGGCGACTGTCTAGTGTTACTCAGCGATCGTGTAGAGACTTAAAGTGATCTTATAGTATTCTGTAAATGATCGTTTGGAGTTGTTAAGTGATCGTCTAGTCTCTGTTTGTCTCTTATCATTTAATAAAGAGTTTGTTCATCGTTTAGTTCCTATTTCGGGAGATTGAACCACTCGTTACGCTAATAAAGAATTTCAAGAATTAGTTTCCTAACAATATCATACAAGATTTTTTCAAAATAAAAATGAGAAAAATTGCCAAAATAATTTAGAAGATTAGAAGAAAAATAAACAATAAAATATTATAAATAAAATAAAATATTGAAAATAAAAATAAAAGTAAGTCTATAGATGGGATCTAAATAGTAAATTACATGTTTTTCATTAATAATGAAAAGGTATCATATAATAATTCAGCTTTTGTTTTTCAAGAAAACAAAAAATCAGCTTTTGAGTGAGGGAGATGAAAAAGCATTCTAGATTTTGTTAGGAGAAAAATATTATATAATTTAATCACGTGGATTTAAAAAAATAAAGTGTTGATTCCATGAAAAGATTTTGGAGACCCACTCTCTATTATCTTAATCTTAATAAACATCTTCCAATTTGAAAATGCAATCAATATTCTTCATTGCCCATCAACTTGCTTATTTTTTAGTTAAAAATTTTAACCTAATATTTGACTAAAATGAAAAGAACCCATTAAAGTTTTAGATATAAAAATTAAGTTTTTATTTTATTTTATTTTATTTTACAAATTATATATAGGGGAAGAATCAAATATATGAACTCAAGAATGATAGTATAAATTTTATGTCAATTGAATTATACTCATGTTGACTATAATAATGAAAACTTAAAGTGTATTTGATTTAATTTTTTAAAAGTTTAATTTTGTAAAAAAAAAAATATTTTAGAAAAAAAGTTAGAGTGTTTAACAACCACTCAAAATCGCTTTCGAAAAATGAGTTTATTAAATATGATAATTTGAGAGAAACACTTGAAATCATTTTTTAGAAAAATGTGTTTTTTTAGTGTTTAATGGTTAATTTCTCTCTAATTTATATAATACATAAAATTGTCAAAATATCCTCACTAGTCCTCTACCTCTCACCTCACTCCACCATGGTTGGCACCGACTTTCATTGCCCTCTGTTGGCCACAAGATCAAAACCTACTTTGTGACCACCTTGGACAACCAACTTTGCGCAACCAACACTAAAGACTAATTTTGGTAATCAACTCTGTCTTTTGATTCCAATGACCACCTTTGGTAATCAACTCGGACGGTTTAACTATGGTTAAGATGATTCAGGGATCAAAAGATCCTCTTTTGGAGGTGGTTGATCAGGTGACTGATATTAAAAATCTTATAAGTTTGTGTCAAGTGGTAAATTTTCAATACTTTCCAAGGGAATTCTTCAGCTCATTCATTGGCTAGAAAAGGCATTGGAGGTTCGAGTTTTCCTCCTGTTTTGGAGTCCCTATACCTGGGCCATTTTTTTTTTTTTTAATTTCCGACATGTTGGCCAATTAATGTTTTTTTATTTTGTCTATTGTTTGTTCTTGTTTCAAAAAAACAAGATAAAAGATGTGATCATCTGTCCAAATATTTCTCTACTGTTAAAATGATTTTTCATATCTATGATATCCACATCATACCTATACACAAAAAAATTTAGCACTTCGTCTGAAAATTATAACGGAGGAATTGATGTATCTGTCTGTTTAAATATATCTCCACCATTAGATCATGATGTTTCATATATGTGGTCTAGATCACAGTCATGCAGTAAAAGATATTGAGATTAAATATATAAATATATATTTATTGAGATTAAAATGTTTTAATATATATATATATATATATATATTGAGATCAAAATAGTTGGCATTGGAGAGATAGAAAGCGAAAGATATAATGGAAAAATATTCAAAAAGTATTCCGAATCTGACCTTTCGATAATATTAGTGGGAGTCATTTTAAGGGGTCATAGAAAAGTTACGGAGTACGAAAAGACTATTTCACCCTTCAGACATAGTGAGTTCTTAATTTCTTTTTCTTTTTTTTTTTTTTTTCTCATTTGAAAAGATAGTGGGTCAAAGTGCCGTGAATTATTATAAAAATAATTTTAAAAAATGTTAAGATGATTAAAAAAATAATAATAACTCTACAATCAAACTCATGGGTCAACTTGCAAGAGCTTGCAATAATTAATCTATTGAATACAAGTAATTGTCTTTCTTTTTTAAAAAAAAATAGTTCCAAAAATGACAAGGATCGCTCTTATATGCAATTAATATTAGTGACTATTTATAATTTAATCATCACCTATATTATATATATATTATTCACTCCCCTTCATGGATATATTCTCTCCTCCATGTTTCAAGGCCGTTTCTTCCTCCTTCTCTTTTCTCTTTTTCCCTCCCTCTCTTTTCTCCTTTAGCTAATCTGAGTTATAGGCAAGAGACGGATGGCATGGGGCGATCTGGCGACCGGGCGAGCATGGGACAACAAAAATAGCGATGGCAGACTCAGAGCAAACAAACGACAATGACGGATTCAGAACAAATGAACGGCGATGGCGGACTTGGAGCAAATGAATGGCAACAATAGATTCAGAGTAAATGAACAACGACGACGGACTCAGAGCAGACGAACGACAGATCCAATTCAATTTTTAGTTTTATTTTTTTCCTATTTTTATATATATTTTGATATATATGTACATTTTTTTAGCTTCGGTAGGAATTTTGATATATGATGTGGTATATGTATTCGTTTATTTCATACAAACGAGAGTGTTTTGTTTTTCTAGACTTCATGTATCATGTGATATATATATTGTGGTGTAAATGAAATTTATGAAGATTTATTTACTGTGGTATATTTCATATATTGACTTATACTATGATTTATGTCAAACATTGAATCAATCTCTAATTTATAAACAGTAGTATATTTCATATATTGGTTAGAATATTTTCAAATACCTACAAAATATTATAAGGTATATTTAAAATAATCATGACTCTATTTTAAAAGTGTTCTGAAGTATATTTAAAATAACCATTAATCTGTAAAAAAAAAAAAAAAAAAAAAAAAAAAAAAAAAAGTTGATACATGAAAGCCAACGTAAATAAAAAATAAAATTTCTTTAAATGTATTTTTTTAAATTGGAAAATGGAAAAAAAATACAATAAAAGTATTTTCTCTCTTCAATTGATAAATGAGAAAAAATATATTAAATGCAATTTTTCTCTCCATCATTAAAGTAGCTTGGAAAATAGGAAAATATATATATCCTATATTTTTATATAAAATACAATCCTAACTTGGAAAATACAATAAAGATATTTTTATATATTTTTATATAAATGTATTTTCTCTCCCATCATTAAAGTAGCTTGAAAAATAGGAAAAAAATTTATAAATATAGGATATAAATAAATGAAATAGGGCATAATTGTCCAAAATTAACCCTAAACGTCATCTTTGAAAAAATTTCAAAATTTAAGATATTTATGAAATATAGGGTTTTCTTTAGGTCTTCTATGTAGAACCCCAAAGTAAAAATCAAAATCTTTTGGTTTTGGGTCGACTAGCTGAATTCATAGAGTTTCACCAGAGAAAAAATAATTCTGTCAAACTTGTTAATCGCTTTTGCAACCTCGAGGACAAGGATAAAAATATCCGTCACTATGTCGATATATCCGTAAACTGAAGGGATCGACATCAATATTAAATATCAATGGATATCTTTAATAGATTTTATAAATGCTCGTAAAACATAAAAAAAATGTCATATATTAAATGAAATATGAATAGAAATACTAATAACAATATTCATAACTAAGTTTTAGAGTAAAACAAAAATTAATTATTAATCTAAACAAATTTTCTAATTTTTTTTTTACTTACAAATATATTGGTCGATGTCGATATTTTATCAATAAATTTATAAATTAAAATCTTGACATCGATATTGATATTTTAATCCTTGCTCGAGGGTCACACCCATACTACATCATCAGTAATATGTGTATCCCCAAGCAAGTCTTAAAAGAAAGACACTATAAATAGTCTCATATTGGTAACCATGATGGCCTGTTTGGTTGACAATCCAGATTCTGTTTTATGTATTAGATTTATTTAATTAAGTAAATATGTGTTTGGCAGATAACCCGAATTTTGTTTCTGAAAACTGTTTCCGAATTTTGTGATCCAAACAATGTAAATTCTGAAAATAACATTTTTATGTTTTCACTATATCCAAAATTTGGATTCTAAAATTTAAAATGCATCATTATATTAAATAATGTTAAGAACATTTAGAAATATAGTATATGTCATGTTATAAACTCAAATTCAAATTTAAAAAAATTAAAATATTTATTATGTAATATATTATAAATTAGGTTAAATTTCAAATTTGGTTCCTATAGTTAGGATAAAGTTAAAAATTCATCCATATGATTTTAAAATTTAGATTTTAGTTCCTATGATTTGATAGAACTTCACATATAATCTATATGGTTTCTTAAATTCTTTTAAATAATCTCTACCATAGGGATGGTAAATTCAAATAAATCATAAGACCTAAATTTTAACTTCTTCCGAACTATAGAGACAAAAATTTCAATTTATCTTATAAAATTATATATTATTACAAAATAATAATTTTACAATTTATTTTAACATAAAACATGTTCATAAATAAATTAATAATATTTTATTATCAACTAATTTTTAATGAATAACTACAACTAGTTTGCAATTATTTAAATTAGAATTCAATATATGAATTCGGCTACCAAACACATATTTGAAAACATGTAATACAATTCTCTGTGCTAATCTAGACATCATAGTATATTCTATTCGGTATTATATTGGTACAAGTACTCTTTTGCAAGTCAATATCATCGAAGTATCTAGACCAATTGAGTGAACTGCGTATTTTATATGCCAATTGAAGTATGCAACCTAGCAGATTATTTTGATACTTCTCTTAAATTTACTCTTACTTTCAATTTATTCTTATTGTTCTTTTATGTGTGGAAACGAACCATATTGTTTATCATCATCATCAATATTTATTTATCTTTTTCTAGATGCCTACAAAAGTTTACAGTTTGATTTACATCAACCTTACCTAGTCAGACCCTACATTGAAAAATTGGACAATTTTTTTTTTTAATTGATTTTTTCCTATGTTAATCCAAACAAAAAATAGGAAGCACTTTTCTGGAATTGTACTTTAAAAGACAAGTGAAAATGTCTTGATTTTACCTCTATCTTGGAAGTTTCCTCTCATTATTCTTTAATTATAGCTCACTTGTCTATTAAGAATCATTATTTCTTACTTTGTAGGGTACACGAAATTTATAATAGGTGGCAAATAGAACGTTCATTCGACGTATGAAAATTGTAGATATGACAAAATTCTTAAATCTATTGTTTTTATTCTATATTCTAATTTAATCCTTTTAATAAATTTACGTTTTTTGATATATCAGTAAACTAATATACTACATTTAAAGTGTATCAGTTGTATAATTTTTTCATTGATTTGTATACTTTTTGTATTTTTTATTTGCAGCAATATGAATTATTACTCACTTTACTTTTTGTATTTGCTACATCTTTTTATTTCTTTTATAGTTTTTTTCCCTTTGTAAGTGTTGTTGTTTATTTTATTTTTATGTGTAAATGTGCAATAGGTTGGGGATATTCAACCTAAAACTCACTAACACCTCATTCAGTATACTCATTTTGACAATTTGGGCGTGTCTGGAATAATGAGAGGAATTTTTTTTTTAAATACTTAAATAACTAATCATTTCAATAGTATATCAAGTTTATCGAGTTTATCAAGCGTATACTAGTAGTGTATCAAATATATATCAATAGTGTATCAAGTGTATGTCGATATTGTATCAAGCGTATCAAAGGTATCAAGTGTATCACATGGATTGAGTTTTTTTTATTATTTTTACAAAAATAATAAATCTAAATTATGGACTTAATTTTTTAAACTTATTTTGTCAAATATGTCAGAAGTACTAAATTTTGTGGGTTTACTAAATGATTGACAAATATCTATGTTTGCCTATCTAAAATTAACTCGGGTAAATATAATAAAGTTCACTGTAACTAATAACTACTTCATTTAAATAGATTGTTTAATTTATTTTATGTAATATTCAAGTTGTTTTAATCTTCGAAACTTACTGAATAAATTTAAATCAAGCGGGGTCATAAATCATTATAGCATTATCATAATTTTGAATTCAAACTTCATATCTAATTAGTTTTGTTTACTCTTCTGAACTTTTTTTTTTATAAAAAAATTTTGTTTTATGTGAGTTGAGTTATATATACGTTCACGTTAATAAGATTAAACTTATGTTTAAATGGTAGATAATTTTGTTGAAATGGAAGGATAATAAAGAATATTGATATTTTAAAAGTTTATATTTTTACATACATATTAAAATAGGTAGTATATATCTCAATAAAATGTAAAAATATCTCGATATATAAGTACAAAATATTATTCATCCCACATATTCTAATTATGCTTTGATTGATTAAGTAATATTTAATAAGTTAATCAGAGAAGTCAATTTAAATATTGTTAAACAAGGTAAGATACATATACTCTTAATCAACGACTTTGGGAGATTTGAATTTTTTATCCTATGCCATAGTTGAACTTTAAAATGAAAGAAAGAAAAATCAATATAAGAAATTTCTCTTAAATATGAATTCAATGATAAATACACAAATAATCTTTATGTTTTTTTTTTTGGAAAGGATAATTTGATTTTTTTTGTTTTTTTTGGTAGAAAGAAAAAAGTAAGCATTTCTGTTGAGGAAAAGTTCCAGCAGTTTCCTGAAAAATGATTTTAAAAAATTACCAATAATAATCAGTGTGAATAGGTATTAAAAAATGGTAAAAATTTATTTTGGTCTAGTAATTTTAAAGTTGTTGAATTTTGCTTTGTATACTCTTAAATGTCAAATTTTGGTTGATATATTTTCAAAAGACCTTAAAAGTTTTAGTTACAATGGTGAGTTATTTGTTGGTTTTTTAAAAAATTATTTTATTATCTATTAGCCTTTTAATCTATAAATTATGAGAATATATTGGTGTTTTATTGCATAAAAAATATTATTATTATTATTATTATTATTTAATCAACCTAAAAAAACTATTAAATTTAAATGACTAAATTTAGAATTTACTAAAATTACATCAACATTAAAATTTGACATACAAGATTAAAACGGGACAATGTTAAACTAATTTTAATTTATATCCTTAAATTTTGGGTTGTATCAATTTAAATCATAAATTTTTGGATTTTATCAATTCAAACCCTGAACTTTCATAAGTGTATAATTTAAAAGTAAACTTTCATAAATGTATCTAAATAAAACATGAAATGTTTTAATTGATACACTAATAAAAGTTCATGGTTTTAATTGATACGACTCTCAAGATTTAAAGGTATAATTTGATATTTTCCCTTACTTTTATGTTTTTTTAAAAAACTTCTGAAAAATAAACTAATGAAGGGGAAATTTTAGGTTTAAAAAGCACTTTTGTTCCTTGTATTTTCGGGAAAGTAATAATTCAATCACTAAACGTTCGTTTGTAACGATTTAGTCTATGTAATTTTAAATTTTGCAACATTTTAGTTTCTGAACTTTAGTATGTAACAATTTAGTCATTGTATTTTCAAATTTGTAATCCTGATGTATAATACAAATTATCAAAATTAGAGGTCGATTTTTATTATTTTATGATGTAGACTTTTGTATTTTGTAAAAATATTGAGTCTTTAATTAGTTTACCTGTTTATTTATGCAAAAAATCTCATTAAATTTTTACACTAATTTCAACAAGATGGACTAAATATTATCGCTTTTAAAGTAGTACACTGACTAAATTGTTATAAATTAAAGTTTAAATACTAAATTGTTACTTTTATAAGATTTTAGGGATTAAAAATGATTTTTAACCAAAATTTTATTAGTTTTCTTTTATTAAAAGATTGTGAAGTTTAATATAAAAAATGAAGTTAGATTCAAAAAAAAAAAAGAAGATTAAAAATTGAATTTAGGATAGAAATAATATAGTGAAAAGTGGGAGGAATATGGCATCTTTTTAGAATCCAAAAGGAATCGTCGCTGAAAAGGAATCTAAATCGTATGCTTATTTCAAAAAATAAAAATAAAAATTGAATGCCAAAGCTTTTCGTCAGATTGGGTATGGGCTTTTTCCTTGCATCAAGAATGAGGGAAATTGTTTTCATCACCACAAATAGGGTTGTCAAAAATTTATATCGATCAAATCTCGCCTCGATCGGAATAGAGATTCTTCGATTTGATTAAGAATAGAGTCAATTGGCGGGGATGAGAGTGGAGATGGAAGAAAATACACCCCACGGCGATGGGGGTGGGGCAACTTGACCCGTTGCCAACCCTAGAGACGAACTACTTGAGTGACTTGAAAAATTTCTAGTACTCTTGTAATACTATACTCTCTCTTCATACTATGAATCTATCTTCATAAATATTTATAGGCTTCATGTTGATGTTAGTGGGTTCCACTATATTTTTTAAAAATGTGTTGACGTGGTGTACAATAAGTAGAGGTAGTACAAAAATTTTCCATACTATTATTGCATGGGATATTTTCTCAATTTACTCTCATTTCATTTCTTTTTCGTTTAGAAAAAAAAAATGTAATAATAAAATGGAAAATATGCATCTATATGATATTTATGGGTCATGTGGTCTATTCCTACGACAGAGAGAAGTTGAAAGAGATTGTACAGTTCCTAATTGAGTTGGTGCTTTATTTCTATTCATTATGTCATAGCTACATTTTTTTCTTCATGCTTCATCTATTTTTGGAGAATTTATGGCTTCATTCACATCCAACTACACTCATGTTTATTTATAAATTATTTTATTTATTTTTATTATTTTTCTAGAAATAGCGAGTCCAATAGGTTCCGTGAAATTTTTAAATATAAAATTAAAGTTTAGGGTTGATCTAAACCCTAAACTTTTCAATTCAGTATCCAATAGGTTCCATAAAAATTTTAAATGTACGTCGAAATAGGTCAAAAAAACTTGTTTGACATGAAATTAAAATTTAAAAAATTTCACTAAACACAAAATTTAAAGTTTAGAAATTGAAAAGATATGGACATGAAAATTTTAAGGACAAAAAACTTGTAATTTAGAGAATATTTGGTCCAAAAGAGTAGGAGTTGTGGACACGGAGAAGAGAACTACGCTCTTAGCTCATGTGAGCTCCACAATTAAAAAAACATTAATCCATGGTTTATTAACTCTTGACATTGTAGATCTCACAGCTAAATAACTCTTCAAACTTAACAATTCTAGACAAAAAAAAAAAAAAACTTCACTCTTTATCGGAAAAATGCCCTTAATTATTAAATTAGGAGCAATACTTTAGTGATAAGGTTGCACTCATCTTTATGCATCGTTTTCAATAACAACAAGATTTTTTTAAAAAAAAATATCTTTTCAAAAAAGAGAAATTTAACAAAGACAACTTATAAATATACATTTGGGTCATGTTTACAAAACCATAATGAAAATTGGTGTGATCGTAATGAAATTTAATTGATGGATCAATTGTAATGAGCTTGAATCACAAACGTAATTGACTTGATTTTGATTGCATTACTTAAAATTATGAAATTTATGAAATTTACTGTTACTATTACCTCTATCTCTGAATGTCAAGTAGTAACGATAACAGTAACAGTAAATATGTCAAAATTGATAATTTTTCAACTGTAACATTAGCAATAACGATAACTATAAGACATAATTCTCAAGCTTAATCGGATTGAAGACTTTTATTCATTAATCAAATTGCATTATTTCATTATATATTTAGATGTGGGGTCCATGTATGAGTACAAATATAGAATATAAAGTAAATAATATAAAAAGGTTCACTTATTTTATTTTTATCGATCTATAATATTTTTAGTGGAATAAACGTGATGTTAAATGAACTACATAAAAATAGATACAATCGAGAGATTGGGAGTGGCTCTACTTAAATGAGCGTGTGAGGCGTGTAAGCATGGGTTCACAAGTTGATGCAGCCCGCCGGATTGAAAAACAAGTTATTGACCTGTCGTACCCTTTTTCCCATTTTAATATGGGACCAGCCGCCAAATAACAATTAAAATTAATATTTTTAATAAAAACGAAATTAATTTTAAAAATTGTAAACCCAAAATCAAAAACCGTGTATACACCCCGCGTTTTCTTGCCGGAACAAATTAACAAAGACCTTCTAAATTGCAACTTGCAAGCCATTTTTATCTTTTTTTCACATCATTATTATTATTTTAAAAAATATAGAAATTTCAAAATCTAACTTTGCTTAATCAACTCACCCTTCCAAAACTTCAGAGTAACGTCTTCGTCAACCACCATTGAAGTCTCCCACTTTTTTACTTTATTAAACCTTACATTAAATTTTCATTCTATAAATTCAACCTCCATTTAAGAGACGAATTGATGTTTTTATTATAACATGAAAAAAAAAATCAATATATCATGACAAATTACAAAAACTACTCATAAAATTTGTTAATATATCACATTGCTGTTTTTTAGGTCACCCTAATTAATTGGTATTTGACTCACTAAATTATATTTAGATAGTTGAGTTTTTTTTCTAATAGATAAATAGAATATCTCAAAATTAAATACACATATCTAGAAATTTAAATGAAAACTTAAATTTTAGAATATATATATTTATAGTGAATATACATTTGTTTATGAAAAAGGTTCTTTCAAAAATTGTGAAAGTCAAGGTTTATTCATTTAAGATGCTTTTGGTACTAAACTTTATGTATCCTTTCCAATGCCTCCATTATAAAACTGCTTATTTTGTTCTAGATTATAAGACTAATTAAGAACTTTTCCATCTTGAATTTGACTATTTAAAGAGAATGGTATGATCAAATCAGAATTTACCAAAATTATCTAAAGCAATATTTATTGTAACTTTTCCCTTTTTTGTTTAATACTATGTTTTTTTCCTTTTAATGCAATATATATATTGTTGGTTAAATCATTAAAAAAAAATATTCCATATACTTATGTTGGTTTCAAATTTTTAGTACAATAAGTCAAATAAAAGATTTAAACCTTCAATAGAGGCTGTACATATAAATTATTGCAACCCTATGGCTACATTTTATCCTTAACTTTATAAAAAAAAATTTATATTATATGGTAATTATTTTAAAATTTTAAGGACAAATTATTGTAAACCTATATTTGTGAGTTTCTTCCATTTTAATTATTATACTTTTAAATGATCAATTTGAGAGTATGTCTAAAATACATTTTCAAGTATTTAATTTAAAAACAAGTCATTTTTTAAGAAATGTGTTTGGTAACTAATCGAAATAACTTTTCAAATGTATTTTAATTAGTCTTTATAAAAAAATGCTTAAATAAAAATGGATTTTTTTAAAAATACTTTTTTCTCAAGTCAACTCAAATAAGACTCTTCCTCTTCTCTTCGTTTATGTACTTTAAATAAATCTTAAATTTAGTCCCTACTACTAGTTTATTACAGGAGTGTGTATCAATTGGTTGGTGTCAGTTTTTACAAAAACTGACCAAAAAAGTATGTGAAATCTAACCAACAGTCATTTTTTAAAATCAAAGCAAGAGGGAATGAAAATGAAAGATGAATTGATGAAGTGTTATTGTTAGGTTAACATAACTTGCTACTTTTTTAAATTTAAATCAATCAATTTTTATGTAAAAATTTAAATCAATCTTGTAATGGCTTTCAAAATTAGACAACATACAAAATAATAATGAATTAATATTAAGGCAATAGAATTCAGCTCGGATCAGTGGTATTAGACTTGCTTTTATATTCTTTTAAAAGAAAAAAAATTAAAATATATATCGGAAAATTGACAACCAATCGACTGGTTTATCGGTCAGATCGGTTTTTGGTCCTTTATGCACAACCTCAATTTATTGTGGATTTTCTCATTACTTTATATTTTTTATTAACATTTTTCCTGTAAATATATTCACATAGTGTGTTTATTTGCATGAAAATTATTATGATTGTTTAATCAATTTTGATAAAAATTAATTTCAAGGAACTAAATTTAAGATTTATTGAAAATACAGAAACTAAAATAGAACAAATTTCAAGATAAATTCGAAGAATATTTTTTTTTTCAAAAAAAGATTTTTGTAATAGAATTAAAATTTTTCAAAGAGATAAAATAGAAACAAATTACATTAGAAAAATAAGTACGAACTAGTAGATATTTTCTTTTTGTGACTAATTTTTTCTTTTTAAAAAACACCTTTGGCCTTTTCTTAATCTAAAAAATACATATTTTTTCGTGACGAATAACACTATAGTAGTTGAGTTACATGCCTTTATTTACTATATATATTTGGGGAGTAATGAAATATGAAATAGTCGTTATTTTAGGTAAAATATAATTGGGATTATTTATTTGAATTCGGGACCATATGATGAGTTGGATTTGATATGTCACATACACACTAAACCGTATATGTCTCTTAATTACATCAAAAAGAAAAAAGCGAAAAAAGCTTTGGCCTTTTCTTAATCTAAAAAATACATATTTTTTCGTGACGAATAACACTATAGTAGTTGAGTTACATGCCTTTATTTACTATATATATTTGGGGAGTAATGAAATATGAAATAGTCGTTATTTTAGGTAAAATATAATTGGGATTATTTATTTGAATTCGGGACCATATGATGAGTTGGATTTGATATGTCACATACACACTAAACCGTATATGTCTCTTAATTACATCAAAAAGAAAAAAGCGAAAAAAGCGCAAAAAGCGAAATAAAGAATTTTCCCACACAAAAAAAAGGGACAAATTTTATTTTAATTTTTTAATTAAAAAAAAACGAAGTATAAAATAAAATAAATCCCAGTTTTCCATCTTTAAATACTCGATAAGATCCCTTCCCTCCGCCGTTCAAATCACTCCTCTCAAATTAAAAACACCTCTCTCTCTCTCTCTCTCTCTGTTTTTCTGATGGGTTCTTTGAAGCTGCGGCCGTCGACGACGGCGCTGAAATGGCTGGGATTTGTCTCCGCCGTGTGGGTTCAGGCCATTTCCGGCAACAACTACACCTTTTCAAACTACTCCGACGCCCTGAAATCTCTGATGAATCTTACCCAACTTCAACTCAACAACCTCTCCGTCGCTAAAGACGTCGGAAAAGCCTTCGGACTTCTCGCCGGAATCGCTTGTGACCGGTTTCCCACTTGGGCGATTTTGCTTATTGGATCTCTTGAAGGTCTTATTGGCTATGGCGTTCAGTGGCTTGTTGTTAGCCAGAGAATTTCTGCTCTTCCTTATTGGCAGGTAAATTAATTAATTAATTATTTTTAATTAATAACTGTAGAGGTCAAATTTTTTATTTTTCTTGTTCAAGATTTTAATTCTTGACCTATTTTTTTTGTTAATTTGATGTTATGAGCTACACATACTATATTTTATTAAAAGGGGGAAAAATAAAATGTTTTTTTTTTAATCTATAATTTAGTTTCTATATGTTGTTTCAAAATGACTCTGACTTTAAGATTTGAGGTTGGTTTCAATTTAGTTCCAAAAATCCAAAATATTACAATTTACATTTGAGGTTTGAGTTTTATTTCAATTTGATTCCTAGATTTCAAGATCTATACTATATCTATTAATTAATTTAAAATAAATATGAAATGAAATTTTAAAATCTAATTTTAATAATGATTAAACCTAGTGAAAATTAATTAATTATAAATTTTCTAGATTAATGAGTATTTGGTAAAAAATTGAGGTTCAACGTGTAAATATTGGACCAAATTGAATCATGGTTTAACTTATGAAATTGTAACATTTATGAAATCTAACACTAAATTGAAACCAAACTTAATACTTAAACTAAAAGTGTAACATTTGAACATCTAGAAACTAAATAGAAACTAGAAACAAAAATAAAAATTATATATTCCTTTATTAAAAATATGTTGACTTGTTTCTTTCTCGGATCTTTTAGATCCCATGGATAATCATATAATTTTTGGTCTTTCTAGATTAAATTTATAAACACAAATTTCATCCCTAAATTTACATGCTTTGTTATCCAAAATTTTTACTCATGTTTTCAAAAATTTATTTTTGTTTTTAAATTTTAACTTGAATGCAAGTGTTTAAGGTGAAATTATGAAACAACCCTAAATTAAAACAAATTTATTACATGAAAAGTAAGTCTTTTTTTCTTTAATATTTTTGAATTTTTCTTTTGTTTTTTTTGGGGGGGATTTTTTTGCTCTTAAAAATTGCGTGGTTTTGACCAATCTATTTGTTTGCAACGAAAAGAGGGGAAACTGGAAAGAAAAAGTTAAGTTTTCAAAATGGTTTAATTAATAATAATAGGGAAATAAAACAGTGATTATCATCTTAAACTAGCAATCTCAGTTGCAAAAAACAGTTGAATTAGATCTTTCTCATTATATTTCTTGTGATAAATTTCACTGAAAAAATGGCGTTTGCTTGGTCAGATGTGCATCTTCTTGTGTTTGGGCGGAAACAGCACAACATGGATGAACACGGCGGTGCTAGTAACCTGCATCAGAAACTTCCGGAAGAATCGCGGCCCAGTTTCCGGCATTCTCAAAGGCTACGTCGGCCTCAGCACCGCCATTTTCACCGATCTCTGTTTTGCTCTGTTTTCTTCCAACCCATCTCCCTTCCTCCTCATGCTCGCTTTCGTCCCCTTCGCCGTCTGTCTCTTCGCCATGTTCTTCCTCCGTGAAATCCCACCTCCACCCTCCACCACCGCCGCCGATACCCAACAAGAATCCGATTACTTTTCCGTCTTCAACGCTCTAGCCGTCGTCGTCGCCGTTTATCTCTTATGCTTCGATTTCATCAAGAACTCCGGCAGACTCATCTCTCAATTGTTCTCTTTCGGCCTTCTGTTTCTCCTCGGATCCCCTTTGGTTATCCCGATTTACTCGTTTTTCAAGAGCTGGAACTCGAATCGAGACCGATCGGATCTAGAGGCCAGAATTGAGGAGCCGCTACTGAAGGAAGAAGTGGTAACAGAGGCGGTGAAGGAGGAGGCAGGGGAAATTGCAAAGGAAGAACAGAGACTGCCGGTGATCGGAGAAGAACATACGATTTTTGAAGCGGTGAAAACGATTGATTTCTGGGTGTTGTTCGTGTCGTTTCTGTGTGGAGTTGGGACTGGATTGGCGGTAATGAACAATATGGGTCAGATCGGATTGGCTCTGGGTTACGCCGATGTTTCCATGTTCGTCTCTCTCATAAGTATTTGGGGATTTTTCGGCCGGATTCTTTCCGGTACACTTTCCGAGCATTTTCTCAAGTAAGTTTCCCTCACTCTCTCCTTTCCAAAATTAATTTTTCAATCTAATTAATTCTACATTGTAAATTTCATTTTGAGAAAAAAAATCCAATTTTTTTCATAAATTTTGAGTATGGTTTTGAAATATTTTTATTTTGAGCTTTGAGTTTAGTTTCTATTTGATTTATGAATTTCAAAAGTTTATCTTTTCCGTCGTTAAATTTTAATTTTAATTTCGATTGAGCTATTAGATTTTAAGTTGTTACAATTTTAATTAAAATTTTGTTTTAATTTAATCTCTAGATTTAAAAAATTACAATTTTATCCTCAAATTTTCTTAAATATTAAGTTTTCTTTATTTAGTAATTATGTATGATGTCTATTAATTAATTTAAAAAATATTATAATTAATTAAGTTTTACTATTTTTCATTACTTTAAAATTTGACTGAAGATTGAAAGTGAATATTTAATTGTGAATTTAGGTTAAAACTGTAAATTTTTAAATTTAAAATTCAAATCTCAAAAGTAAAATTGTACAATTTTGAAATTTAGTAATTAAATTGGACTAAATAAAAATTAGATTTAAAATTAGGTGTAAGAAAAGATATATGTTTTCTTTTTAAAATTATTCTATTTTGATGGATGAATTGTAAATGTTGTTTTGAATTTTCAAAATATCTTTTAAGAAAATATTCTTCTTAGTCCGAATTTCTTTTGATTATTCCATTTATTTTTAAATATTGATGTGACATTTACTAGAGATACTTAAATTGGCTGAGATAAGTATAAGATGAAGAGAGATATTAAAGAGTAAATAATAACAGAAACTTTATTTTAAAGATCTAGAAATTAAAATATTTTTTTGGTTAAAATAATAAAATACTATTTTAGTCCTTATTAATTTGAAGTTTGTTTGATTTTTTTTTTAAATCTTTTATTTTCGATTATCATTTTTACTATAAATTTTGAAAATATATTAAGATATTATATTGAAAGTACATCTACTAAATTCACATAATGGTAGTTAAAATTTTATTTTTTATTTAATGTTTCTCAAAATGAAATCTACAAAATCTTTTTTTATTACTCTCTAATTTTTGCTTTTGAAAAATTAAGTTTATAAACACTATTTCAATTTATGATTTTTTTATATGTCATATGCTTTTTAAAATACAAACTAAATTTCGAAAAACTAAATAAAGTTTTTCTTGAACATATTATCCTTATAAAAATTTAACTATGAATTGAAATATTTCTTTAAACAAGCACAATTTCTAAAAATACAAAATAAAAATGTCAAATACTTATACCTTTATTGTCAACAATCTTTAATTGTTGAAGTTGATATATTAAAAAGTTGAGTCATTTGTATTTCGCTTTTGGAAAAAGAAGAAAAAGATATTCTCAAAGTGAATTGAAAATGAAAAGCAATATCTAAAAATATCTTCATGGATATTACAGAAAAGCAGGCACACCAAGGCCTCTATGGAATGCTGCATCCCAAATTCTAATGACCGTTGGATACGTTTTGATGGCCATGGCAATGCCGGGTTCTCTCTACATCGGCTCGGTCATCGTCGGGATATGCTACGGTGTTCGTCTCTCCATCACCGTCCCCACCGCCTCAGAGCTCTTCGGTCTCAAATACTACGGTCTAATCTACAATATTCTCATCCTCAACCTCCCGATCGGCTCCTTCCTCTTCTCGGGCCTCCTCGCAGGGTTCCTCTACGACATGGAGGCGACCCCGATCGAGGGCGGCGGGAACACGTGCATCGGAGGGCATTGCTATAGAATTGTGTTTCTTGTGATGGCCTTGGCTTGTATAATTGGCTTTGCTTTGGACATTTGGTTGGCGTTCAGAACCAAAGAGCTTTATTCTAAGCTTAAAGCCAACAAGAAAACAAAGAAGGGAAACAACAATAACAACTCCTAGAATGGAAAAATTAAGAATTAATTGGTGGATTGATGGGATTTTTACCCAATGACATCCCCCAATTTATATATATATATATATATTGGTTTTTTCTTTTTGAAATTATCATTTTTTAGTTTCATTGTTGAATTTATATCATTAGATTGTATAAGCAAGTTTTGGAATTATCTCTTTCCCCATTTCTTGTAGTGAGTAATGAGTTGTACTTTTAATCATGAATTTTCTTAAATAAATAAATAAAAAATATCCAAATTTGTACATTGCAATTGATTTTTCCCTCCTTTTGGGAATGGTTTGTGTAGTGAAATATCATGGTGCTAGTAATTATTTGGAAAAAGGTTCAATGTATTAATTTTAATCTTAAACTTTTAATTTCATTAATTTAGTCCTCAAATTTGATAGATTGTATCAATTTTAATCTTAAACTTTCAATTTCATCTATTTAAACATAAAATTTAAACAATTGTATCAACCATTGATTAGGTCTCATTATGGTTAAAATTGATATAATTTGTTAAGTACAAGGTTGAGGTTTAAATTGATGAAATTAATAGTTTATGTTTAAATCGATACAATCTGTCAAGTTTAGGACTAAGAATGATTTTTTCCTTAATTATCATTTTTTAAAAAGGTATTTTCCTAATTATTTTTAGAAGATTATGAAAGTTATAAAAGGTATATGCTTTTAGTCAAAGAAATATAACGGTATATTTACTAAAGGAAGAGGTAATTAAAAATGAGAATATATAGGTTTGGAGTTTGGATGAAAAAAAATGACATTACTTTTGATGTTGTTTACTCGACTTTGTTTACTTACATTTGAAATTCAAATGAAAATAGCTGACGGTTAAAATATCAATTTATATTTATAATCAATTAACTAAAGAATATGGTACAATAATTAAAATGTCATATTTAAATTTTATTTACTTATTCAGATTGTAATTGATTTTTACGTATTCAAATTTTTATAATGGTAAAACATTTTAATACTTAAAAGAATGTCTAACAGAATTAAAATATCCTTTCTAAATTTATTTACTTATCGAGATTTTAATTTATTTTACTTCTTCAAATCTATACTTTGAAAACGTTTTAATACCTAAATTTAAATATAAAACGTAGGATTTTAAAAAATGAAATAGTAATTATTTTGAATTTCATTTCTCTAATTCAAATTTAAAATTTGAATTTTGGTATAAATACATCTAATTTAAAAGAAAAAAAAACATCACTTAGAGGCCATTTGGTTTTAGGGAATGTAGATAATCGAGACCTTAGATATCTGAAGTTATAGATATACGAAATTATAGATGTCCAATTTCTTTAGATTATCATGTTTGTTTTGTAAGTATTTTTTTTTTGCAAATATTTGAGAATATTTTGATAATTGTGTTTGTTTTGTAGGATTTCTACATGGGAATGCTTTAAATTTATATAATGTTTCAAGGATGCCTTTACGACTGTTTATTAATTTATATAATTTGAACTTATATAACATATTTGTTTTTATCAATTTGAATTTATTTTTAAATTAATACAATTTATATTATTTTTATTAGTTATTTTTCTCAACAAAACGGTATACGATGAAGCTAAGGTGGTACGAAAAGCTCCTATTTGAGGAAGAGCCTGATGTGGAGTTGCAGTTTTTTAAAAGAAGGCCCATGTTTTAGAATTGCGGATGGAAAAACAACTAGAATGTTCATGGACCCATGGATTCCTAAGGAACTCTCCTTCAAGCCATCATGTACAGATGATGGCTTCCTAAACTGTCTGATAGCTGATTTTATAACAGAAGATAGATCTTGGAGGCTTGATTTACTCAAACAAGCTACATCACTTGAAGATTTCGAACTAATTAGAAGAATCCCAATAAATTTGAGCTTGCATGATAGATTGACCTGGCACTTTGACAAATTGAACTTTTATTCTGTGAAATCGGGATATAAATGGTTTCAACGTTCGCATCTTTATTCAAGCTCCTCTAGTGAAAATAACATGGAAAAAGTTTGGATAAAGGTTTGGGATTTAAAGATTCAATCTAAAATTAAACACTTTATATGGAAAACTATAAAAAACATACTTCCAACAAGATCCAATCTGCTAAATAATGGTATTAATTTGACATCTATTTGTCTTGTGGGTTCAAGATATATAGAGCATACAAACCACATTTTATTTACGTGCTCTAGAGTTAAAAGATATATGATCTCACCTTTTAATCATCCCACATGTTTTAGATGATTTTAGTGGAAGTTTTTTTTTTATCGTTGGTGCTCACGCAGTGAGGATTGCTCTCTTGATAAGCTAGAAATTATAGTTGTAGCTTGTTGGTCTCTATAGAACGACCAAAATTGTATAGTCCATCGAAAGAATATTATCCCAGTTACAATGAAGAGTATGTGGATTCTTAATTATTACAAAGAAACGAATAAACGTGGCAATTAGAAGTGGCCTCACTCTCCTTCTACTCTACAAAATACCTCAAAGAAAAAGACCTGGCTTCCTCCTCTTTTAGGGGTTTTTACTTTTAAACGTTGATGCTGTGTGAACTTCCCTTCCACCTTCGACTACTTTGACATCTGTTATCAGGAACTCTGATGGTTCTTAGTCACGGTTTTAGCAATCCACCTTGATGTTGATTTCAAACCTCCTATTATTGAAACAATTGCTATATTTGAAGGAATCAAGTTCGCAATTATGCTACAAATTCCTCATATTCAAGTTCAATTAGACTGCCTTCAATCCATCCCGTAGATAAATGGGAAGACTAATGCGCTGAATAAGATTGGAAGCTAGATTGAAAAAATTCAATCCCTAATTAAATCCTTTGAGAGTATCTCCTTTTCTCATATCAATTAGAGTTGTAATAGAATAGCCGATTTAATTGTTAAGAATGCTAGATATAAACTTTGTATAGAGGTGTGGTTTAACAGGTTTCCCTCTCATTTTACTCGTCATGCATTTCAAGAGCCTTGTTCACACTATAGCCCTTGGGGCAAGCTTAAATAAAATTTCTCTTTTCAAATAATAATAATAATAATAAATAAATAAATAATATATCACAATAAATTTTTTTATAAAATAAATTTAAATTTGAATATCTAGCTTAAAAAATAATAAGAATTACGATATAACAAAAAACAAAAAAAAAAAAGAAAGAAAGAAATATGTGTGTGAAGTTATTATTGTATTTCTATATTTTAGTGTAAATGATAGGTAAATATAAGGGTATTTATATACACAAGAATACTAAAAAATAGATACAAGAAAACCTCAACAACCCACATATTCTAGCCTACAAAAACATGACCATACTAACAAACAAGACACTCACAACACCCTCCCTCAAACTTAAGGTGGTAGAGTAGTAATCAACTTAAGTTTGTGCAGAAACTGAAGAAAGCGACTGGGCGACAAAACTTTGCTGAAGATATCTGTTGTTTGCTCTATAGTGGATGTAAGGATAAACAACGTGCATTCGAGAACAATTTAGTGAAGGAACTCGTATGAGGAGAACTTTGAACGGAAGCGGATCATCCAAATTTCATTAATTATCGAAAACTTAATTTACAACAAACATACAAATAGATATGTATTTACATTAAACTACAATATGCTTTTTCAAGAAAAGGGTTCAAAATACATTACCTTTGAAGAACCTTTTTCTTCACGTATCCCTCGAACAATCACAAACTCAGCAACTTCTTGAAGACCTTCTTCAAGATTTTCTCAAATAGTAATCTGAACACAATCACAAAAAGTCCTTGGTATTCTCAGGATGAGAACCCAAGAGTGGTGAGCTCTGACTATTTTGGTTAGAGGGAGAGTTTGGGTATGGAGGAAGAAGATTGAGAGTTCTCTCACAAAAACAAGAACATAAAACACTTCTCAATCGTTCAACAAATTGCTAAATCGTTGAGGAAGAAGAAGAAACCACTTTTCTTTTATTTCTCTTGCCATAAAATTAATAACCACCCACTAAGGTGGTTGGAGAGAAAAGATAGGGAAGTTATTATTCAAATAATAATAAAATAATAAAAATAAATATGATAACTAACTTATCATATTGTATTTATATTAAATTATATGTTATATCAAATATAACATATAACCTATAGTTTTAATATTGTATCACATACAATATAAACTATAGTTTCTTTTCTCTATTTTATGGCATTTAATATAAATCATATTTATATTAAATTCAACAACTATGAATCACATTCATAAAAAAAATATTTGAATCTCATTCAAATATTTATTTCTTCCCATTAAACTATAATGTATCAAATATATTATGATAATTATATCATATATAATTGAAACTATATATAATTAAATACCTCTAATTAATTTCAACAATTCAAATTAACCCAAAAACGATTCTCAACGAAATCCTTTTGAGCTACCAAGGAGATCTTATGGACTTGTAGTTTGAAGCTCCAATGATACATGAATAATTAGTTAAACTCTTTAATTACATTATCCACCATCAGTTAATTGTTGAGCATTCTACTAAAGTCTGACAGCTACATTCTTCACACTACAGATATATTTCTATGTCCATTGGATATATCCAATCAACAGTACGATGACCCTTCACAAATTGCTCGAAGTACAGCTAGGCCAAGTTACTGTTTTGCCCCTATAGTTACATCTAATTCTTCAAGTACCACTAATCCTTTTAATGAACAATAAATCATAGTCCTACTATGACTAAAACTCCTCTCAAGCCAGGAGAGAGCTTGGTGCCACATTGTTCAAGACTTTGAATCATCCCTTAAAGGAGCAATTTATCTACTTACCTCTGCTTCGGAGAATGAGTGAATTCCATTTTGTGTAGTTATGTTTCTAGCTCTCTAATCAGACGAATCCCCAAAATGGTAGGCTTGTTGATTCGGCGATCTGGCCACTCTCACCCATACAAATCAAAGGACCGCCCTCATAGGCAAGAATTCACAACTCACTCAAGATTTAGGTCATGTTACCTATAGTCATCCCGATGAAATGAAAGTTTCTATTATAAACGTTGTTATATAATAAGATTAAACATTTCGTGGTCCGGTCTTATACAAACTCTTTTGTATAGAATATCTCTGCTCGCATGTCTAATACATGAATGATTAGGATCATATCATTTGTAGCATTTTACAACAAGTGTAATACCTATAAAGCGGGCCATACTCGTAGTGTCACCAGGATAAGATACCCAGTCTTATCCATTTATTACAGTCCATTTAGGTTCCATTTAAACATGATCTACCTGTATGTCTCCACATACATGTTTAAGTTACAATGATAACCTTGGATGCTAGTTTTGTTGCGGTTGATGTCCTAAATCTCGTAGGGTTCTGTAGTTTGTAAACATCTGTATGAACAAATGCTTGTGATGAAATAATATGAGATATTTTCTTCACTGTTGTCTATGAAATATGAGATATTTTATTTTCATTTATCACAAACTAATTAACTAAGATCCCTAGTTATCTTTGTAACTTAAGCATGTATGTGGAGACATACAAGAGGATCATGCCTTAAGTGATAACCTAAATGATCTGTAGTATATGAATATAGGAAGGAAATCTTATCCTTGTGACACTACAGATATGACTCGCTTTGTAGATGTTATAAGTGTTGTAAAGTGCTACAGATGTTCTGATCTTGATCATTCATGTGGAGACATGCGAGCGAGAGTGTCATATACAAAAGAGTTTATATAAGATCGGACCACGAAATGTTTAGTCTCATTATATAACACCGTTTATGACAGAGACTTTCATTTCACTAGGATGACCATAGTTAACATGACCTTAATCTTGAGTGAGTTGGGAACTCCTGCCTATGAAGGCGGTTTTTGATTTGTATGGGTGCGATTGGCCAGATTGCCGACTCAAACCTACCACTTTAAGGATTCGTCTGATTGGGGAGCTAGGAACTTAACTACATAAGATAGAATTCACTCCTTCCTCGGAGCAGAGGTAAGTAGATATATTGCTCCCTTAAGGGCTGATTTCGAGGCTTGAACGATGTGGCGCCACACACTTTCTCATGGCTCTAGAGGTGTTCACTCATAGTAGAACTATGATGTATTGTTCATTAAAGGAACCAGTGGTACTTATGGAGTTAGATGACTACAGGGGCAAACAGTAAATTGGCCTAGTTGTACTTACAAGCGCTCTATGAAGGGTTATCGTACTGTTGATTGGTTATATTTAATAGACACAGAAATATACCTATGGTGAAAAGAGTGCAACCATGGGTCTTTAGTGAAGTGCCCGATAGTTAACGAATGGTGGATTTCGTGATTAAAGAGTTTAGTCAGCTATTCACATACCGTTGAAGCTTTAAGCTACAGGTCCATAAGGTCCCCATGGTAGCTCAACGGATTCAAGTTGAGAATTAGTTTTTGGGTTAGTTTGAAGTGTTCAAATTAACAAGAGGGAGTTTGATTATATATGATATAATTAAACTGGTTCAATTATATGTGATATAATTGATATGATGTATGAAATATATTAATTAGAGGAATTGATATAAATATGATTTATATTAAATAAAGAAGAAAGGAACTATGGTTTTAATATTACATATGATGTGATATTAAAACTAAAGGTTATAAAGATAATATGATAAGTTAGTTATTATATTTATTTATAATCAAACAATTATGAGATAATTGTGATTGGTTATTTTTCTCCATTAACCTTGAAAATGGGAGGTTATGTTCAGTTTTCATAACTGAAGGATAAAATGAAAAGAGTTTTCATTGGGTCTAATAGATCATTTCATTTGTTGCATAACTAATCGTTTAGCTCACGAGAGACTATGCGATAGCCTTTAAACGAGAGCCTAAACGATCGTGTAAAGCGATTTACTAAACGATTGTGTAAAGTGATTTACTAAACGATCGCGTATTAAGAGAGATTTACTAAACGATTGTGTAAACTATCTAGAGTGTTTTACTAAACGATTGTGTACCTTCGAGATATATTAAACGATCAATCATTCACAGTCTATGCGATAGACAATACCTTCTCCCACTTGCTTGATCGTGTAGTTCGATCATTGCCTTCCTTCATCCCTCTACCAAATTCACAACAGAGCCCACACCTCTTGGATTCTCACTCCGAGAAGACTAAGGTTTGAGTGGTGGTGTCGAAGGGTGCTTGTTCGAGGAGAAGACTGTTCGTGATCTCTAGACGATTGGGTAGGCGATCGGAACGAGAGCAAGCGGTTGCTTCCACTTGTTGACGAGAGCGAGAGATTTACAGAAGAAGAGTTCTTCAAAGGTTACAGAAGAAGAGTTCTTCAAAGGTATGTCTCTTGTTCGTTTTGTTATTAATTAAGAAAGCATGTTGTAATTTGTTCTTAGATGCATAACTGTTCTGTATGTTTGTGAATGCCTTTAATTCATTCACAATGGGCTTGGAAAGATCTTACTTCTGCTCACTGGTTCTCTTGAATAAGAGTTCTTTCAAGTTTATTGGTTTGTGGTTAATGCAACTAAAATATCACATATTTTATAGACAAAGTGAATAAAATATCATATATTATTAATTACATAAGAGTTTTTCATACAAAGTTTACAAACTATAGGACCCAACGAGATTTAGGGCATTAACCCCAGCATCTATATCCTTAACTCTACCATATTTATATGATTCTTATGCATAAGATGTTCATTTTATAGGTAAATTCATCTCGCGGATCAAAGGAGTCACTTAAGTGAAAAATAAGCAACATTGGTGTCAAAATGGAGCATAGAGAGCATCTGACAAAATGGCACTCAATAGAGAGCATTTGGCAACGCATCAGCGTCACGACCCTAGCTCGATGTTACAATGCAGCACTTGAAGGCAGTAGCATCAGATACAGGGCAGCATTGCGACACTACCCTCGGTGTGGCAATGTTACTAGATTAACGAAAATTTCAGCTTTCGCGTGTATGCGCCTCATTACAAACCAACATCACAGCATCGTCGTAGCTCTGCTCCAACACTCGAGGTCTGAATCGATAAGAGCGTTGCAACACTCATTGAAGAGTCGCAATGTTGCGACCTAGGTATAAAAAGAAAAATTCAGTTTTAACACGAAGGAGAGACCATTTTTTAAGAGAATTTCATAGCACCTTGAAGAAATTCTAGAAAATTTTCACCATTCTTTAAGCTATTTTTGTATTCTTTCATTCAATTCTTGTAATTTCCTTAGATTGATTGAAGAAATCAACACAATGGAAGGCTAGGTAAGCCTTAACTCTTGGGAAATAGTCAATTAGGTTTAGTTCTTAAGAATTTTGTAATCTTTCTTATGAATTTCATAATTCTTGGTTGATTATTATATGAATTTTAAACATAAATTGATTGAGATGAATTGACGACTTGGATCTTTTAATTTCTTACTTGCAAATTCTACTTGGCTACTTTACATGATAGTAGATTAAGTTGCAAAAATTAGATTTTTCTTTAATGAATGAAGACTTTTTCTGAATTCTTGCATGAATAATCTAATTTAGAATCTTCCGATAAATCGATCTTTAAGTCTAGGCTTTCCAACTTAAAGAGCGTCACAATAAACAAACCTCATTCTTAATGCAAATTAGGATTAAACATGATAATTGTTGTCAAGGAAGTATTTTTGCCTAATTTAGGGTTAATTGGAATATAATTCTTGATTGACTAATTGGGCTATTAGGCATTGCTTAATAGGTTTTGGAATTGTGTAAATTTCATAAATTTTTTTAATTTGATGATATAACTACACCTAGTGACTATATTTCCCAAGAATCTTTTCATAGAGAATTTACAAGTTTATTTCGTGCTTAAATTTTATGTGTCTCAAAATAATAAAAATCTATTTACTTTCTTTTAATTTCTTTTTGCAAAATCAACCCCCCCCCCCCCTAAGGAATTCGTTGTTTTATTTAATTGATCAATAGTTTCCTTGAGGTTCGATCACAATAAAAAGCAAGTTCGATGAATTACAAGTATTATTTGGTTAGGTCACAGGTTTATTAATGACATAAATCCCGCCTAACACGCATTTTTTACATCCATCTGTAGAAAAGTTCACTGTTTGGCAGTGACAACAACTAAAAGGTTTCTTACCCGGGGGAAGAACAACGTAATCCCAAGTATGAGTCTTTTCTAATGCCTAGTGTTCCCCATCTATTGCTCATTGCCAGAGAGAGTTAGTGCTAGCCTCATGATAAGATGACAGTCCGACTAAAGACTGAATAGTGGAGAAACAAAGGAAGTCCTGAAGATGGGGGTGTGGTTTATTTACCGAGTGGAGCGACGGATAGAAAGGACTAGTATAGGTTTATAATCAGTAGCAGAGATAGACGTTGATGTCGAGCGAGTAAGAAAATGAGCAGTTGAAGAAGTCTGAGAGGTTGTGTTAGATGGGGAAGTATCATGGGAATCCAATGTTAGGTCAGGGAGAAGAGAGATAATGGTGAAATCCAATGTTTGATCTAGGAGAGGAGAAATGGGGGTGGGTGGATCAAGTTTAGGAAAAATGGCACGAGAGGGATCGGTAAAGAAAAGTGGTTAAGTAGATAGAGGGTATGGAAGGAGGAGAGACTGGAAAACATATGATGCTCCCAAAAAGTAACATGACGAGAAATACATAACTGTTTAGAGATAGGGTCCCAACAATGAAAGCCTTTATGCTTAGACTCATAGCCAAGGAAAAAACATAAATGGGCACAGGGTTCAAGTTTGGTATGCTCATGAGGGTGTAGAAGAACAAAACAAGCGCAACCAAAAACTTTAAGATGAGAGTTAGAAGAAGAAGTATCGTAGAGACGTCCAAAAAGGGAGATGTTCCCAAAACTTCATCCCAAAACTTCTCAGGACAAGAAACAGAAGTGAGAGCAACTTCATCCCAAAACATCTCAGGACAAGAAGTAGAGAGAAGCTGAGCACGGAAAAAATCCAAAATATGACGATGTTTATGCTCTGCTCGACCATTTTTATTGAGAGGTTTGGGGGTAGGAGCATTGAACAAGAGTGCCTTGTTGGCTGAGGAAAAAGAGGAGAACTAAGTCCTTGTACTCCATGACATTATCTGTATGAAGGATTTTGAAGGTCCATGAGAATTGTGTGTGAACCGTCGTGGCAAAATCAACGTAGATTTGAGATAAAGCATAATGATTTTTTAGAAAATATACCCAAGTAAAACGAGAAAAATCATCAATGAATAATATGAAGTATTGATAGCCATTGACAGTGGGAGTGGGAGCAAAACTTGAAATATCATAATGAATTAAGCCAAAATGTGTATCACAAGATGACGAGGAACGGGGAAAAGATAAAGCAGGTTGTTTCGCAAGTTTACAATTTACATAGTCAAAGTGAGAAAATTTTGAAACATTATCCAAATTGCCAATAGAAACTAACTTACGAAGTTTTTCAAAGAAAACATGACAAAGACAGAGGTACCATTGATTTATGATAGAGTCAATGACAGGCATAGAGATAGATTGATAAACAGGAAGTTGAAGAGGAAGCTGAAGAGAGGTGAGCTCAAACAACCATCCTACCTTGTGCCCCGTACCTACTATTTGTTTCGTTTGCAGATATTGAACCTGAGATATTGAACCTGACAACCAGTAAAATCAAGATCACATAGTTGACCAACAAAGGTAAGATTAAAATTCAGATTGGGGACATGATAAGTATTTAGGTATTTGGAAGATTTAAGGCTGGACTAACAACAGTACCGATATGAGAAATGGACATGCAATTTCCATTAGCAACATAAATAGAGGGCAATGATGGGGTAGGGGTGGGCGAAGACATCAGTGAAATATCAAAGGTCATATGATTACAACAAGTAGAATAAAGATGCCAAGAATTACCTAATATGACCGCAAAGGCAGAAGAGTTCGAGAAAATTACTTGGTTTAAGAAGTCTAGAATGGTTTGGATTGGAAACCTACAAGAAGAAGGGTCACTAGATGAGGAGGCAGCTGTAGCAACAGATGAAAAACTAACTTGAGACAAATTCCTTGGTTTGATGGATCTATCCGGGTGTCGAGGTGGTCGAGTAGGACAATTTACCAAAATGTGATCACTTTTGTGATTGTAGGACAATTAATAATGTTGTGACCATGTAGTGCAAAATTTTTGCGAGCAACACATAAGATCTCGTTATTATGAAAAAAAATAGTTCGAGCAACCATAATGGGTAAACCAATGCCGTCAAGAATGAGAACCAAACTAGTAAACTAAAATAAACCAGATCAAATAGCCACGGACGGAGGTCGAGCATGACCGAAAACCACGGACGGAGATGGATCTGGGAGGCTGAAGAAGAATGGAGACGGACAGATCAAACCCACGTTCTGGGAAGCCACGATTGAAAATGGAATAGTCCACGATCAGATACGGATCTAAGAGGCGAAACAGCCACAGACGAACGGACGAATCTGGCATGGACGGAGACAGACGGAGGGAAGATGGCGCACAATGGCCGGAGGGAACCCACTATCTAATAGAGGGACACACGATCTGGTGCACGAATAGACGGAGGGAGTAGACCAACACTCGGATAAAATGGAAGCACACAGGCGGAGACAATGGCAGAGGCTATCGGTGGCGCTAGCAATGATATGATATTCTAACCCTAATTTTGGGCTTTGATACCATGTGAAATTATCACCATATTTCTATGTTTTAGTGTAAGTGATAGGTAAATACAAGGGTATTTATATACACAAGAATACCCAAAAAATATACAAGAAAACATTAACAACCCACATATTCTAGCCTACAAAACGTAAACATACTAAAAAATAAGACTCACAACAATATTGTTAAATATATTTATTTTAATTATATAATAAAAATAAAGATTAATATATATATATAGGACACAAATATAAAATAAGGATGCCCTCAACTCAAGAATTTGGAAAACCAATGTTTTAGATGAGCATCCAAAGCTCTCGAGATGCCCTTCCTAAGGGTATCGTAGGATACCTGGGAATCTTTAAATGCTAGGATATCTTATAATACTGAAAAAAAAAACACGATAATCTAGATGTCTACTCTATTAGAATCTAAGATGCTCGCGAAACAATTAGTCCCTTAGATTTTTCTTTGAGATTATCTTTTCGTTGAAAAAAAATCTACCGTTATAAATTTAATTTAATGAGATGATGCATTCTTTCCTAATTTAGTTATCTTCTTTACCAATTTATTAAATCAAATATAAATTCGAAAAAATACACTACAACTAAACAAATATATACAAATTTATCTACCAAATCAACTACAGCTACACAAAAGTACACTGTAACTAAAGAAACATGTAAAAATTTAGTTACCTTATTCGACAATCTACTAAATCAAATACAGTTACACAAAAATACACCGAAATATGTACAAGTTTAGTTAAGTATTAAAAAAATTTGATTTACTTTTCCCGTAATCTTCCAATCACTATAAAGGAAATACACTATACTTAAAAAAATATTTCAATCTCCAAGGAAAAAAGAAAAGCCTATACAAATATCAGACTAAATTGAAGGCTTCAAACTCCCATCATCAATTTCTGAAGATATTCGTAACTATCAAGGAAATGGATGAAGTCCATCCAAACATAAAAATAGAAAATCCAATAATCAACGAAAATAAGCTTCAATTATGGACTGAAGTTCCAAATTGTAGATTGAAAATTTGTGCTAACGATTTGAACTCATCATGTGCTTTTTATTCAAAGAATCTTTAAAACCAATATGCACATTCATCTCGACCTTGACCATGGCTTCATCTCAATTTAAAATACAGTTTCATCTCAACTCAACCTTCATAAACAGAAGAATGCTATCATAAGAATAAAAGATAAATACATTATAATTGATTAATGAAAAGTTATAGGACAACAAGATTTTTCTAGAATTCTCTAATGGTATGAAACTATGTTAAGTTTTTAAAGGATGTATATTTTTTTTATGTTCATTTCCCCAAAATAGTGTTGATTATTTGCTTTAATTGCTAATTTTGTAGGTAAAACGGTCCCCGAGGTGTTTGGGAGTCATTAAGAGATAATTGTACCAAAAGGATAAAAAGTGACCAAGAAAATCAACAAAGTAAAGAGAATCGAGTAATTACCAAAATGCCATCAAGTATCATCGAGTATCATTGAGTAAAAGGCCATCGAGCAATGCTTCGAGTAAATGCCAGTGAATGTTATCCAGTAATCAAGTATCGAGTAATCAAGTAAATTGTCATCGAGTATAATCGAGTAAGGGTCATCGACCATCGAGTAATTACCAAAAAAGCCATTGAGTAAACGCTATAGAGTAAACGAGCATCGAGTATCGAGTAAAGGATCATCATGCATCAAGTATCGAGTTAAAGATAGAACGCTTGCTTTTTGTTGCAAAAATTCAATGTGTTGCAACGTTACGGATTTTGATGCGATACATCCTGTGTGCCTTGCACAACCAAGCATCGGCGCAGCGTTGCAATGTTAGCTCAAAGCTTCTTGGCTTTTCTACAATTTAGCATTGCAATGCTGGCCTTGGCGTCGCGACGCTGTCCCTGCAACTATAAATAGTTTTCTTTCATTTTTGGTGAGGAAGGAGGCACGATTTCGATGGAGGCTGGAATTTCTCTATGTATCAATTAGTCTTTATGGTAATTTTGTTTCCTACCTTGGTTAGATTTTGATTTCTTTTTTATTTGTAATCAATAACTTGTAATTCTTCATGGATTTGTCTATGGATTTGTGAAGTAATTCAATCTTGTTTCTATTTCAAGAGTTATTGTAAATTCTTTTTGAGTTTTCTACTTTTCTTTATTATTAGCAATATGAATTTGAGCATTATTGAATCTGATTTTAATTCTTGAAACATGTTGAATGATCTATATCTTGAGTATGTTTAGCCTAAATGCTTGGTTTTGTAACACATTCACTCATGATTGAATACGTTGCTTAATGTGTTTGATAGAATGTCTAGCCAAGATCTCTAAGAGGCAATAGTAATTGTATGTTGAATGGCTGACTATTCTAGGATGCACTAATTACTAGATTTGGAGAAAATTCAGTTAATTGAGTAAGCTATCTTAACAATTAATCGATACAATTGAATCCTAGAGCTTAATGCTCATGTTTTCTCTTCTATATGACCGTTAAGGAACCCAATAGAGGTAGAAACATGTAGATAGATTAGGGTTAGGGCCATCCTACCTTAATCATTGATTAGAACGCCTTCTTGACTAGGTTATGCTAGTTGTCCGCCTTTGTACAGATTAGTTTAATCTAGATGAAGTAAGTAGTTGCATGTTTAATCTGATTGTGAATTAAATTTGTAGAATTCAATGATAAGTATTGCAATGAACATCTAACTTAGATTAGAAGCAAGGTTGTTCTAAACTTGATTACAATTATCCTTTATCTTTTGATTTTTTGCATGTTTCTTGTCTTAATAAAAAACCCTGTTTTATAGTTTTCATAGTTAAGCTTTTTTAATAAAAGGATTAAATAACATTTCCCTGTGGATCAACCTCTTACTTCCACTTTAACTACGAGTTAGTTAGGTTTTTGTTCGAACTTTATAAATATTGTTTGTTTCGGGTTAGGTAGAACTAACGATACTTACTTAGCTTCGGAAAAACTACCATCTTATTCTCAGCTAAGTAACTTCATATGGCATTAACTCAACTCAAAATCAGAAAATAAATGATAATGGCTTACCTCAGTGCATACCTTTAAAACATATTCTTTAGTAGCAACTTTAACTCTCAGGAATCTCTGGATGGAGATGATGAAGATGCACCCTACAGGTAAGAAACATGTATAAATCTTAAGATCCGATGTTCTTTGGAAATCTACAATATTTCCTTAAACAATCCACTACCAATCTTGTACTACACTGTCGATTAGTGCTCCATGTTAAAAAAATGCTTTAGGACTGAAACAAGTACACTCTGTTTAAGTTGATTGTATCAAAGGTTGTTCCTATTTTTAGGGATTAGTTACTTTGTTATTCATGCTCTATAATTGTGGAGCAAGTATAGGACCTTTTGTTAGAGGGTTGTTATGTTTAAGATTTAAATATTGTTATGTTCCTCTTTGTAATACAGATTTCTATTGTCTTCGGCTTAACAAGCTTTACTAAATAATTCATTGCTTCAACTTTGTAATAACAGAATTCTACTATGGCACAGATTAAATTGCAGAAGGAGAAAAAGACAAGGAAATCTAAGGAAAAAGCTTGTTTGTTTGCTGTAGTCTCATCTACTATATTCACTCCGATTATGACTCTAAAATATGCATATGAGATATGGAATTATCTCAAGTCAGAGTATGAGGGAGATGCAAGAATCAAAGGAATGTGTGTGCTAAATTTGATTAGAGAATTCGAGTTGGAGAGGATGACGGAAACAAAATCAATTAAAGAGTATTCTGATAGGTTATTGGGCATAGCAAACCGAATCAAATTACTTGGTTCTACATTTAAGGACTCAAGAATTGTTGAAAAGATTCTTGTAACAGTGCCTGAAAATTTTGAGGCATCTATTTCAACCTTGGAGAATACCAAGGATCTAACTCAAATTACTCTTGCAGAAATTCTCAATGCTTTACAAGCACAAGAGCAAAGAAGAGCCATGAGGCTAGAAGGTGTTGTTGTAGGAACCTTGCAAACCAAACATGAAAATGCAAGGAACAACAAGAAGAATCAAAATCTTAATGGAGAATCCTCAGCCAACAACAAAGTAGGAGTTAAAATGGGGTCCTATCCTCCATGTCAACATTGCAATAGAAAATGTCATCCTTCTTTCAAATGATGGAGAAGACCAGACGCCAAGTACACTAAATGTAACCAAATGGGGCATGAAGCTATAATTTGCAGGAGCAAGAATCAACAGCGAGGTGAAGAGGCTAAGATTGTTGATCAAGAGGAGGAGGAGGAGGATCAATTGTTTGTGGCTACATGTTTCGTGGGTAGTGAATCAAACAAAAGCTGGCTAATTGACAGTGGCTACACCAATCATATGACTTATGACAAGGAATTGTTTAGAGATTTGAAGCCAACTAACATCACCAAAGTAAGAATCGGCAATGGGGATTACATCTCTGTCAAAGGAAAAGGCACTGTTGCGATTACAAGCTATACAGGTACAAAGTATATACAAGATGTTCTCTTTGTTCTCGACATTAACCATAATTTGTTGAGTGTGGATCAATTTATTGAAAAAGGCTTTAAAGTTACTTTTGAAGATAAATATTATTTGATTAAGAATGCAGCTAATCAGGAAATTTTCAAAGTTAAAATGAAAGGAAAAAGTTTCTCACTCAATCATTTAGAGAAGGAATAATCTGTTTTCCTTCTCAAGAAAGATGACACACAGATTTGACACAAGAGAGTTGGACACTATCATTATCAAGGTTTGCTACAACTAAAAGAAAAGAAGCTAGCACTTGATCTTCCCAAGCTTGGTGATGCAATCTCAAGCTGCAAAGCATGTCGGTTTGGAAAACTAAACAGGAAGCCATTCCCGAAGTCGACCTGGAGAGTCACTTGCAAGTTGCAACTCATCCATGCAGATGTTATAGGACCACAAAGAACACATTCTTTAAAAGGTAGTCTCTATTATATTGCCTTTATTGATGACTTCACCCGGATGTGTTGGATTTTTTTCTTGAAGTTTTAAATCAGAAGTAGCTCAAGTTTTTTGGAAGTTTAACGCAAGTGTGGAGAATGAAAGTGGTTGTGAAATTCCAATTGTAAGATCTGAAAATGGGAAGGAGTACACTTCGGTAGAATTTGACAAGTTTTGTGAAACTTCAAGCATAGAGCATCAACATACAGCCCCTTACACATCCAACAAAATGAAGTTAGTGAGAGAAGAAACAGATACATCATGGAGATGTCAAGATGCATGTTGCATGAGAAAAATCTGCCAAAGAAATTTTAGGCAGAGGCAGCAAATACGACTGTGTTTCTTCAAAACAGGCTTCCGACAAAGGCAATGAAGGAACAAACACCTTTTGAGGCTTGGTATGGTTACAAACCCTCGTTGAAATTTCTTAGATTATTTGGTTGCTTGTGTTTTACTCATGTTCCACAGAACAAGCGTGACAAGCTTGATAGGAGAGCTTCATCAGGTATTTTTATAGGCTATAGTACTGTCAGCAAGGCCTATAAAATTTTTCAGTCACAAACTGGAAATATTGTTGTTAGCAGGGACGTCCACTTCCTAGAGGATGAAGAGTGGAGTTGGGATGAAGTAAAGAAGAAGGATCAGACCATAACAGAGCAACTCAAGTTGAAGAAGAAGATGATTGGAAAAATGAAACAGTGGATGATGTGCCTGTGAGAGGAACAAGGTTACTCTCAGATGTTTATGAAAGATGCAATGTTGCTGTGTGTGAACTTGCTGTCTATGCAGAAGTAAAAAAGGATCAAATGTGGATGGTTTCAATGAAGAAGGAGATGTTAATGATAGAAAAGAACAAGACTTGGGTCCTTGTAAATAGACCTCAAGGCAGGAAGGTAATTGGGGTGAAGTAGGTGTTTAGAACCAAGCTTAATGTCGATGGCTCGATCAACAAACATAAAGCCAGACTTGTGGTTAAAGGGTATGCTCAAATCTTTGGTGTTGATTACTCTGACACTTTTGCGCTTATTGCTAGATTAGACACAATCAGGTTACTGCTTGGAATAGATGCACAAAAGGCCTGAAAAGTTTTCCAGTTGGATGTCAAAACAGCTTTTTTAAATGGTGTCCTACAGGAAGAAATTTATGTTGAACAACCCCAAGGGTTTGTGAAGGAAGATGAAGAATATAAGGTTTATCTTCTCAAGAAGGCTCTCTAGGGACTAAAACAAGCTCCAAGAGCTTGGTACAACAATGTTAAGCGCAATGGTACTGACATTCTTATGGTTTCATTGTATGTTGATGACTTACTGGTTACAGAAAACAACACAGATCATATTCAGAATTTCAAACAAGAGATGATGAAGACGTTTGAAATGACAGATCTGGGGTTCATGTTATACTTCCTTGGCATGGAGATTAAGCAAGGGCAAGATGAAGTTTTCATATGCCAGAAAAAATATGTAAAGGAAATACTGAAGAAGTTTCAAATGGATGAATGCAAGGCTGCTAGAACTCCAATGAATCAAAAGGAGAAGCTATGCAAAGAAGATGGTGTTGTCAAAGTTGATGAAGGATATTTTAGAAGTTTGATTGGTTGCTTGATGTATGTCATAGCAACAATGCCAGACATTTTGAATGTTGTAAGTATTTTGTCTCGATTTATGCATTGTGCAAGCGAATTACATCTCAAGGCTGCTAAAAAAGTGATACGATATGTAAAAGGCACAACTGATTTTGGTATCAAGTTCATAAGAAGCAAGGAGTTCAAGCTTGTTGGTTTTTCTGACAGTGATTGGGGAGGTTCCATTGATGATATGAGGAGCATTTCAGGCTATTGTTGTGCTCTTGGCTCTAGTGTTTTCTCATGGAGCTCAAAGAAGCAAGAAATTGTAGCCCAATCCACTGCCGAAGCACAGTTTATTGCTGCAACAGCTACTGTTAATCAAGCTTTATGGTTAAGAAAAATTTTATTTGACCTTGATTTTGAGCAGAAAGAAAGCACAAAGATTCTTGTTGACAACCAAGCTACTATTGCTATCTCTCATAATCCTGTGTTTCATGGGAAGACTAAACATTTTAACATCAAGGAGATGTAACTCTTGTCTACTGCAAAACAGAAAATCAATTTGCAGATATTTTAACAAAACCATTGTCTGCTTGCAAGTTTGAGTTTCTAAGGTAAAGACTTGGTGTTTGTAGCTCTCAAAGCAAGAAGGAGTGTTAAGAAAATGATTTAGGACTGAAACAAGTCTTTAAGTTGATTGTGTCAAAGGTTATTCCTATTTTTAGGGATTAGTTACTTTGTTATTCATGTTCTATAATTGTGGAGCAAGTATAGGACTTTTTGTTAGAGGGTTGTTACGTTAAGTTTTAAATATTGCCTCTTTGTAATGTAGATTTCTATTATCTTTGACTCAACAAGCTTTACTAAATAATTTGCTTCAACTTTGCAATAAGAGAATCCTTTATTTTTCTCATATTAAAACAACACTCCATAAGGAGGGATCAACATCCAAACAAAACCTAGAAACTTGCTATATATATCCAATTCATCTTTATTCTATATAAAAGTTCATTAGGCCCATGTGACCTTGTATTTAGGTTTCAGGTTGAGAAACAGTAATGAATCTCCACAATTTATCTTCTAGATTTCTCTCTAAACATTTTTGTATTAGAACCCAATCTGGGCATTTTGATGAATCTTGCTGCCGCCGCCCACCACGCTCAAATAGGCATCATTGATGATATCATCGATACCCACTTCAATGTTGCTTCTATCGGCTTCACCCCTTCCGGCAAAAAGAGCACTCAACGAGCCTCTTCTTCCTTCTTCTTCTGCAACAACTTTGGTCAATATCCACTCAATTACGTAAACATTGAGTTGAGTTAGTTTCAATTTTCGGTTGGGTTAAGTTCGCTTGAATTTTTTAATGATTTTTTCAGGTTGGACTGGGTTCAAGTTAAAATTTTTAAAATTTGGATTCACCCAACCCAACCCAAATTTCTAATATTAATGAAATAAATATATATAATATAATTTATAAATATTATAACTCATATATATTTTTATGATGGATTTTGATATTTACATTTGAGTTTTATAAAATTTTAGTTATTAATATGTGATGTACACTCTTTTAATTTAATAAAAAATGTTCTTACAAAAAGAAAAGAAAAAAAATAAATAATTCAACAACCTAACCCAACCTTATTTTGGATTGGTTTGGGTTGGAGACCCTATTCGAGTCATTCAAGTAGCGTATCCAATCAATCCAATTTTTAGAGTTGGTCCTCCAAAAAAATCTCTCCCACCCAACCCATGTACCAAATCGGTTTCAAAATTTTAAATTGCTGATATGGTTAAATTAAGCATTTGTTTGGAAATGATTTGGTTCTTAGTTTTCTAACTTTATGTCTGGTTTTTTTCTTCTTCTAAATTTTCAATTATGATTATCACTTTTAAAAACTACTTGAAATATGAGTTAAATTCTAAAAAAACAAAAACTATTTTTTGAAAACTATTTTTTTTCTAAATTTTCAAAATTTGACTTGAATTTTGAAAATATTAATAAAAAATGGATAACAAAGCTTAGAAACTTATAATTGTAAGTTGTGTTTACTAGCTTAATTTTAAAAATTTAAATATTTATCAAATGATATCTAATCGATTCTGACAAAAAGAAAAGTAGAGAGATGATGAAAGAGAGTTTGGAAAAACTAACGAAAATAAATAAATAAATAATTTTTTTTTGATTAAGGTCAAATAAGAGAGAAATGGAAAAAGAAAAAGTATCTATAAAAAAAATCGCATAGAATAAGGAATGAGAATAAAATTGATCACAAGTTTGTGAGAAAACAAAAGTAGGAATAGGATTTTGAAATTTGGGATGAACGTCCCTACGTTTTATTCTCATTCTCAAATTCTGATTTTGGTAAAAAATTGTCCATAGAAATAAAGTGAGTCCCAATTTTGTATTTTCATTCTTTGATATCGATTCCTTATTAATAAACATGACCTAAAAGAATCCACATATGAGTATACTTTGTCTTACAAGTGATTTGATAAACATTATTTATGGTAGTATTGCCATCATTAAAAAGAAAAAGGAAATTTTAATTATAACTTTAAAAAAATCTAATATTTACATATAATTTCAATTTTGTATCTAAAAAGTTTTTATTTTATTTATTGAATTTTAAAAGATGTGTGAAAGATAATTAAACTTTAAAAGCGTCTTATTAGTTTCTTAACTAATTTTTATCTATAAGTTTTCTAATATATTTAAAAATAAAATAAATAAAGTATTATATTAAATTCGAAAGAGAAATTTATGTTGAATAAGGACTTATTAGATTCAAATTTAAAATATTAAAAGTCTAAAGATATTACTTATTTGACATTGTTAAAAGTTACTAAATACATACAAATTTAAAAGTCTTTAAACTAATTTTTTTTTTAAAAAAAAAAAAAAAAAAAAAAAAAAAAGACGAGAAGTTTATTGTAAATTTGTATTGAAATATAAAGAAAATGTCAATTTGGTTACAAAAGTTTGGGCTGGTAACAATGACAATTGGCAATTGGGTTGGGCTCGTTGCATGTGTCTTACTCAAAATGTTAGGACTCGTGGCTTTGAATATTACATGGTCAAAAGATTAGTTCAAATATGTAGCAAAACCAAATTCTAAAATTACAAGATATTTTCTCGACAACTTATAAAAATGAAAAACGAATAAAAAATGACAAAAAATCCATTTAAATTGCCGAGAATATAAAATCCAACCTAATAAAACGTGTTAATTTAAAATAGCTGCATCCATCTATTGTGCAGTCCCTGCTACATCCAATTAAAAATTTTCTTTCTTATAAGTCTTGCTCCTTAAAATATTATATAGATTTTGTCATATATGTTTTATATTTCACATTGAGTCAATCTATGGTGTATGTATTGTGGTGGAATTGATCAAATAATATGGTTAAATGATATATACTGCACTCTCATATGATTATGAAATGAGTTTTAAAGACGTTTTTCGATTTAGGTATTCGGTTATATGATATTTACTATGATTTATATGCTTTATAGTTTCTATTGAGTCAACATGTGATTTATGTACTATGGTATAATTGATATATACTCACATACTATAGTGTTATACTCACATATTATAATGTTAAAGGAAAATGGTATAACTAATATATATTGTTTTATACTTTTGACCGGAACTACTATAATGACAAAAAACATCTTAATACGATGGTTCACAAAATATTTCATTATATAAAAATTCTTAGTATATATCTTGCGTATATTGAATAGAATCTTGTATACACCTAACAATACGATGTTTTAAGATATATTTAAAAATAATCATCTAACGAAACTTTCGTATTGGACAACCATCTATTTTGTTATATTTTAAATATACTTTCGAATAGATCTATGATATTGTGGTGTCAAAAAACATATTAATTTGATGTTTCACATCATATTTCATTATATAAAAATTCTTAATATATTACATATATATATATTAGAATATTTCATACACCTAACACAATATTTTTAAAATATATCTAAAAGAAATCATCAAACGAAACTTTTGAAAAGAACAATCATCTATTTTAGTATGCTTGATTTAGTATATTACAAATATACTTTCGAATGAAATTATAGTGCTAGAGAACATATTAATACAATGTTTTTAGCATTATTTAATTATATGAAAATATTTGTATATTGCATATATATGTTAGAATATTACAGGACCGGAAGGAAGAAAATATGAACTAGAGCAACCATTAAAGGACTTGAATAACGCCCTCCAAATTACAATGAAGGGGAAAATATGAAGAAATAAAACAATACAACGAATGTGAAAATCAATGAAAAGAAAAGAATGTCAAGGTTTAATGCAAATTGATTGAAAATTTCAACTAATTTAGAATCTACCATAAATTCATTTTACGAAAAAATAATCGAAAAATTAAATCATTCTAATTAAATATATTGGGTCATATTCTTTTTTTGCATTAAAAGTTAAGTTGGTAATTATTATCTAGAGAGTCACATTGTCTTTGTTTGATGTGTAAAGTTGAATTGAGTTGGTAATTATTGTATGTATTTGAATGCAGAGTTGAATTGAGTTGGGATACTATTTTTATAAATGGATTTTGCATTTTTTTTTTCTTGCTATTGTTGAGTTTAATTTTCAATTTTACACATATTTTTCTAACTTTTCTATGATAAAAACAAAAAAACTTCCCTTTCTTTTCCATTTTCAAAACACAACAAATTATCTACAAAGTATTCATATACAGAACACAAAATTTTGAATTCAATTTTTAAACACACAAATAGAAGTGATTATTCCATTAAAAAATCCAACTTAATCATTAATTACCGTAAAAAGTAAAAAGAACTGAAAGGATTAGTGCGAAACTATTGACATTACTTTAGATAGAAGGGATGACACTTAAATGTTAATCTTTAAAAAAAAAAAAAAAAAAACCAAAATCTTACAATTTAAATCACAAAACCAACTATTAGATAGTCTTTTTTTGACCAATTTGTGGAATATAGATTTACCTTTTTCTAAAACCGGTGAAATGATTTTAGAAATTTGAGGTCTATTTTTTCTACTATTATGTTACATCAATGTACAAATGAGCCATAATTTTAAATTCCACTATTTCATTAGAATTATGTAATATCTGAAAACATCAGGGATAGGTTGTTTAAAACATATCGTTGAACTTTTGTATAGTGAAACAACAATAGGACGCCGTATGTAATATTTTTTTAGATCTAAGAAAAAATGAAATAGAAGAAGAATAATTAGATCTAAAAGAACAGCTATTGAAAGAAAATCAAAAAAGAGAAAGGAGGAGTTGAGAAAGAAAAGGGAAAATAAAACCCATACGAGTCAGATAGAGAAATAAGAGAGAAAATGAGAAAGATGAACCATACGGCAAAAGAAGAGAGAAGATAAGAGAAAGTGAGTAAATGTGAAGAGAGCATGAGAAAGAGAAACGACAAAGTAATTGAGGGAGTTGGGAGAGTAATGAAAACGCATGGGAGAATGGGTGAGAGTGAGAGTGATAAAATGGTGGGTAATCAAACCCATTGTTTTATTTTTATTAGTGGTCATCGAAGTTGGGCACACGAAGGTGGTAGGCAGAGTATATTGTCGAAGTTGCTTGTGCGAAGGTAGTCGTTGGAATTAGTCGCTAGAGTTTTCGTCGGAGGTGGTTGGTGGAGCCCAGAGTTCTTCATCGAAGTTGGTCGTGTGAATGCGAAAGTCAGAGTTTTTTCTTACTAAGGTGGTTGTCAGAATTGTTTGCCGGAGTGTCATCAGAGGTGGTTGCCGGAGTTCGGAGTTGGTTCTCGAAGTTGGCCACCTGAAGGTGGTCATTGGAGTATGTCGTCGAAGTGTGGTAGCAGTTTTTCACTTAGCCTAATCCTAAGTCCAACTAAAGTGTCCAAACCCAAACCAAAGAGAATTTTAGGAATTTCATTTTTTTTTTTAAAAAAAAAAAGTCTCCATGGAGAAACAAAAGGGTGAAGGCAGGGATGGGGTGGGGATGGGGTAAATTCCCCCATTAGGAACGGGGAACCCTGCCCTGCCCCACCTTGGCCCCGTTGCCAACCCTACTTATAATGTCCTTCTTTTGACATTTGTCTATGATCATGTGTAATTCTAGGGATATTAAGGTAGGTTGTGGTGCTCAAAGCTATATGCACCAGGTCGAGCACGATTCGATTATTTTTTTATTATGGTTCAATTGGTTGGTCCATAACTCAAGAATTTGACCTTTTCCTTTAGGGACACATTTTCTCATGTTGCGTCCCTAATTTCCCTTGGACTTGGGCTTGTCCATGGACTTTGGACCTTACATGGGACAATCCTCAACAAACCTAATTTGAAGATAAAAAATCAAATGTGGTCAAATAATTTAATCTTAACCCAACTCAAAAATCATCTTGAAATGTATTCATGTATAATGATAGCTAGATTTGATTTATCTGATTATCTAATTACCACTTTCTTATGGTAGGTTACGAGAAAGTTGTACAAATTGTGCTTAAAACATTTCTATAATTAGTAATTAGGCAAACTATATATCTATTTGTGCATATAATTTATGGTTAGATCATTTAAATGTGTAGGGTGTACAATCCCAGGACAATATCTTTGTTGATATGTAACTCTCTGACTTTGGATAAAAAAAAAAAAAAAACAAACAAATAAAGTCATGAGAACTTATTTGCACAAAGTAGATAAAATATCATATCATTGTAGAAATATGGAGAGGTCCAATTTTTTTTCTTAATAATTGTATTAAAGTTGTGCCCAAATCTTAGGTATCAAGCAAATGTAATGTTGTGAACCTCAATGACGTAGACAATTTGAGATAGGTTGAGCTCAATAAAAATGGTGGCTTGTACTCTAGAAAAGAAAAGTTAACTTGGGATAAAAGTGAAAAAATAAATTAGATTATTTGGGAGGAGACTCTCTAGGTACTCAATTCAAATCAAACGAGAGGATTGTTGAGAGTGCATGGATGAATAAAATACATCAATGTTTTACATTGACTAGATAAGAGAAAGAACGTAGAATCGTTTTTAAGTAGAAAAAAAAACAGTGAAAATTTATATCCAAAGTATAGATGACACCACATTTTATTCATCGATTCGGGATCCCTACCAAAGTGTACCTCCCTTGGCAAGTATAAATCATATAAACTGAAGTTCTGGTCCATGTGAATGAATGGGAAAATGGTGGGAAGGGCATTTATGAAAACTTCAACATGAAGTGATAAAGAAAATAAAAGCATTGATGAAAAAAAATGGTGGAGTTAGCATATATTGCCAAGCATTTTGTCCCATGCTTTTTCTTAGAATGGTCACTTTTATATTATAATTAGAGCATGCTTTGATTCATTCAAGTTCATGTGAGCCACCACTCAAAAACAATGAAACTCCTCCAATTGGGTGTATTGTTGCACTTTCCAATACTTTGAAACCCACTTTGGAACTTGAAAACTTGTTCCATTTCCTTCCCATGAAAGGAATGGGCAATTTGAGTTGGGACCCTTTGGTCCATTTTTTGGTGTCTTCCAATGTCAAACACAAACAAATGGCTTGAACTGTTGTCCACTTGAAAATAGGATTCCAGACAACTTATGGCTTCATTAACCTAATTATTATTCCCTTGTCTCTCTACCTATCTTCCATTCTGCCAAATTCACTTACCTATAACCCTCTACCTACCTAAGTCTTTTGAGGTTTTTTTGGGCTCTTAATGACTAGCTCGTTTGCCTCTAGTTTATCTTATCGGAGGATCTTCATGTATCTTATCTTTTCTTCATTAATGAAGTTTTAGTTTAAAATAAATTCAAAAATGTCTTAGGGCTATTGTGTCAAACGATTATGTTCGTCAAATAATCAAATATACAATTTTCTCTTCAAGCAAGCAAGGTTAACTTATAAGCTCAGTTTCTATTCGTAGTTTTGTTTATTTCTCGTGTTATGTTCTTATTTCTTCTTTTTTGAATTAAGAATAACAATTCGACTATGGTAAATGTTTCTTGTTTATTGCCTTCATTTTTTATTATATAAATGACAAATTTTTTTTTTATCTTTTTAAGATTATTTTGAGGTAAGGATATTAATGCAACCATCGAAAGTTCATGAATATTAAAAAAAAGTAATGGTGATTTCTATTCATATAAGATGTATTTTTTAACTTTAAAGTTGGAGGGCATTATTAAAACTTACAAATGTTTAAGAGTATTTTCTAAAACAAAGTACCAACAATTTTCATTTAAAACCAATGATAAGGATAACATGTACTTTTTTTTAAGATTATGTTTGAAAGTTCAAGAGTATTTTTTGAAGTAAATACAAAATTTAGGTAAATATTTTCTATAATTTAATCTTTTTGGTTAAAACGATTTAATTAATTAGATTTTTTTTAGTAAAAGAAAATGAAACGTTCAAATTTTAAAAATTAAAAATAAAAACAAAACTTATGACAAACATCCCTATCTTAGTCATATTTTCCCGTTTCTTTCTCCTATATTTGGGTTTTAATCTTAGACGTGCCAACTTAAATATAATATAATAGTTGAGATATATGTTGTTGACTAAGAGGTTCGATGTTCGAATCTCTCACTCCTACTTGTTGACTAAGAGGTTAGACGTGCCAACTTAGATTTTCCATTTTAGTTCATTTTGGTCTTTAAACTCCTAAAATGACCATTTTGATTATGCACTTACAACACTTTGGTTCATTTTAGTTTATATACTTTTGAAACATCCACTTTGATCTTTATACTTTTAAAAAGTGTATCTTTTGGTTATTTCATACTTTCAAATTTATTTCTTTCTCTAGATCAAAACTTTAGCAAGACACTATTCACTAAATCTCAAAAAATTAGAAATAAATTGTCTTAAAAAGTTTAATTGTGTATAAAATTTATTTTAGTAATTGGCAAATTGGATAATAATTGTCACCTTTTATAAGGTAGGGACCAAATGAATATTAACCAATTGATATTATTGAAGTTATAGAAGTTATTGTAACTATTATTATTTTTACTATAATGGGTAGAATAGGAGAATTAAATTTCTAACTTTGAAATTAATAATACAAGTACTATATTAGTTGAGTTATAATAAGTATGACAAGTGATCGTAACTATTAATTAATTTGAGTACGAATATCAAATATTTAACAACCAAATTTAATTTTTAGTTCTAAGAAGTCTTCCAAATAATTAAGACTTCGCAGAGGAAAAATGAAAAAGGTCAATTGTTCACACGAAAACCCTTATGGTTGTACTAAAAAAACTTATGGTTAACTTTTGCACACGTTAGTTATCAATAGCTCCTCAAGATTTTGTTTTTCTATTAGCATAAGAAAAGTTAAACCAAGGATTCTAACATTATTGATTAATGTTTATACACATGTTTTATCTTTTACTTTTTTTCATTTTAAGAAAAATATTATTATGTTGATTTTGAATTTAGTTTCTATTTGGTTAATATATTTCAAAATATTATACTTTTAGTCAAAAGTTTTGAGTTTCGTTTTAATTTAGTTTATAATTTAAAATATTACCATTTTACTTTTGAGATTTAAGTTTTATTTCAATATGCCCCTAGATTTCAAGATTTAGAATTTTAGATTAAAAAATGTTACAATTTTAGTTTTGAGATTTGAGTTATGTTTCTATTTGATTTGTAGATTTCAAAATTTACACTTTTAACTTCAATTTTTTACTCAATATTATTTTTTCAACTATAGTGTTAAGGTCCATTTACTAATTTAAAAAAATTTAAAGAATTATAATTAATTAAGTTTCATTATGTTTCATCACTATTAAAATTAAATTTAAAATTTCATTTAATAATTATTTTAAATTAATTAATAAACACTAACGGCAAAGATTAAAACTGTTTATTTAGTGAAAAAAAAAAGGTGAGGTTACATGTGTAAATCATTACCAAATTGAAACAAAACTAAAATTTCAAGAGAAATTATAACATTTTGAAATGTGTATAGAACAAAATTGAAATCAAACTCAAAATTAAATGCTAAATGTATAACATTTTGAAACTTAGGGACAAAATGAAAATTAAATCCAAAATTTAGGAACAATTTTTTCTATCTTTTTTAGCAGATTAAATATGTGGAAGAATATTTCTTTGACTTCAAAAAAGAAAGATAGTAAATGGCCATTAATGTTGAGTTACAATGAATTTGAATTCTATACACATGTTGATTCCATAGCAAAGAAGAGAGAATCAATGTCTTATTAATAAAATAATGATCAAATGAAGTTTAAGAATCCACAAAACAGCATAGTTAATGAATCAATAGGAGATCAAGTATGATTAATTAGACCCCATCATTAAGAGGATCATACATTCAGCAAAAAAGAAGAATTTGACTCCAAAGAAAACATCATAACACAACAATTAAACCAAAAGTTAATTTAATATAAATCATTCAAACATTAAAGAATCAAGACAAACATTTTTATATAATTTGTCAAAAGAGACACAAATCATGCGACAAAAACATATAAATTAGATGTTTAATGAACAAAATAACAAGGCGAAAAATTCTGTCTTTATATGGCAAGAGTCACATGAAATGGTGTTAAAAGAAAGCTTGTGACCAGATTTTCACTGTTCCCCTTGTGATTTCATTTCTTTTAAAACCCTCATATTTTCCCTCTTTTTTCATTACACCATGAGAAAATTTCATCCCTTCTTCTCTACTTTTCTGGTTTTCATCCTCTTCTTCTTGTTTCATCCTCTTCTTCTTCTAGTTCTTGTTGATTCATACGGTCTCTTCTCTCTCAAATCTCTGATTTTTCTGCCATTTTCTTGTGTGTTTCTTAAAGTTTCTTCTTATTCTTTTTGTGGGGTTGTTTTGTTTTTTTGCAGATGGGCCTTTATACGATTACACAGCTCACACTGAGGTAATATTTCACTACAAATTCTTATATGGTTCTTAAAGTTTGAAACTTTTTTTGTTTTGTTAATGAAATGGAGCTTTTTTTTTTTCCAAATGGGTTTTTTTTTAAAAAAAATAGTGTGAATTAAGTCCAGAAAAACCACTCTACAATGGAGGAATCCTCAAAAATCAAGCTTTAAGTATTGAAACCATTGAAGGCTCTTCAAATGCTGCTTATTCACCTGCATTTCTCTTGCACAATCTCACAGCCAAAACCTATTATTCCTTTTCAAGTAAGTGTCTTCTTCTTCTTCTTCTTCTTCTTCTTCTTCTTCTTTTGGGCCTTAAAATAAAGAAATTCAGCTAAACTCAGAGCCCAAATTTGTTGTTGTGTTGGGCTTGGTGATAGGTTGGGTGAAAGTTGGAGGAGCAGTTTCAACTGTTGTAAGGGCAAGCCTTAGGATTGAGAATGATACTTACAATTGTATAGGGACTGTTTTGGCAAAGCATGGTTGTTGGTCTTTTCTCAAAGGTGGATTCTTTCTGAACTTGCCTTCAAATTTCTCTATTCTATTCTTTCAGGTATGAGGAGAACAAAGATTTTTAACGGTTAGAATACCTTGAAACCTAAGTTGTATTCGTGTTTATGCTATTTATGATTTCGGCTCAACGTTTAAAAGAGTGGGCTATATAAACTTTCTAACTCTACTCAAGCCTGTGAATCTGTAATTTGATTCTCTCTCTAATAATAAATTGCTATCTCTCTTTGTCCGTAGATGTAGTTAACACGCTGTTAATGAACTATATAAATCTCTATGTCAATTCTCTATTGTTTACATTTTTCTATTTATATTTGATTGTCAATTTCTTGATATGAACAAAAAGCATTTTCATTTTACTTCAATTGGGTCCTCATTGAATTCCCTTTTCTTTTACAGATTTTTGATGAGGGAGATGCCAATATAGCAATAGATAGTGCTTCTTTACAGCCGTTTACAGAAGAAGAGTGGAGAGTAAATCAACAACTCACAATCAATACTGTAAGTTGGACATTATTCAGATAATCAATCCTCTGTTTGGTTGCTAAGTAAATGGCTCTGAATCTATGATGTTATTTCTTGTTTTGATATTTGAATAATAATAGTTGAAATACCTTGAATCTATTAGTTGATGCTTTTAATGACCAATCACGGGGTTTCACTGTATACACATTTATGTTATTTACGATTTTGGGCCTAGGATTTAGAGTGTGTTGCAAACTATATTATATGATATTACTATCTGTTAATTAAATTGCACTCTCTGCACGTAGATGTAGCTAACAGTGTCTTTGAATTGATCTTTATGGTTTACGCTTTCTCGCTTTCTTTATTTATCGATTTCATAACGCTAATCCAAAACAAAACAGGTGAGGAAACGAGCTGTCACAGTTCATGTTTCTGATAAACAAGGAGGGAGGTTGGAAGGAGCAGTCATTAATGTAAAACAAATCTCTAAAGACTTCCCATTTGGATCCGCAATTGCAAAAACCATCCTAGGGAACTTACCTTATCAAGTAATTTAGCTTAAACAATCTGACAAAAGTGTTTGTTTCTTACCTGTTTCTCAAATCAATCTCTCATTTATGTTTCAAAAACCCCATTTCCAGGATTGGTTTGTGAAGAGATTCAATGCAGCTGTTTTTGAAAATGAACTAAAATGGTATGCCACAGAGCCAGAACCAGGGGCTCTTAACTACACAACAGCTGATAAAATGTTGGAATTCGTTCGAGCAAATCAGATAACTGCTAGAGGCCACAACATATTCTGGGAGGATCCAAAGTACACACCGCCGTGGGTTCGAAACCTGACTGGGGCAGGGCTGAAATCGGCAGTCGATTCTCGGATAAAGGGGCTGTTAAGTAGATACAAAGATGAGTTCATACACTGGGATGTGAGCAATGAAATGCTGCATTTTGATTTCTATGAGAAAAGCCTTGGTGCTAATGCAACTTTGCATTTCTATAAGACAGCACATGAGATTGATCCATTGGCTACATTGTTTATGAATGAATTCAATGTGGTGGAGACTTGCATTGATGTGAAATCTACTGTTGACAGTTATATTGATAGGCTTAAAGAACTTAAAAGAAATGGAGTTTCAATGGATGGGATTGGTTTGGAAGGTCATTTCACCATCCCAAACCCACCTCTAATGAGAGCCATCTTAGACAAATTGGCCACTCTCAAACTTCCAGTTTGGCTCACAGAAGTTGATATCAGCAATACTTTGGATCATGAAACACAGGTATTATGATCTACCAGTTCTATTGCAACAAAATTCATTCATTAGTAGAAATGTTTATAGGTAGTGACATGATTTTACATTCAATTTTCAACCTTTTTAACTTTGTTATATACCCTTTTGAAGGTTGTGTTTGTTAGTCTCTAGACTTTCGATTTTGTGTTTGATAAGTTTATGTCGTTAGACCAATTTGTTTAACATTTACATTGCATACAAGCTATGCCTAAATTTTCCTCACCCACATAATCCTTTAAGAATGCATGGTTAGTATTTCATCAAGTATAAAATGAGTTGTCGAGAATGATCTTCTAGACACTATAAAAAATTTAAAGATTCATTTAAAAAAAACTTTTTTATGTGCAGGGATTAGCTAGACAACTTTAAAAGTTAAAACTTTGTTTGATAACAATTTTGTATTTAGTTTTATGTTTTAAAAAATTACGTTTGTTTCTTTCCATTTTTTCGCCATGATTTTCTTATTTTTAAAGAAACATTCGAATATTAGTCAAATTCTAAAAACAAAAATATAATTTTAAAAACCACTTTTTACAGTTTTTAATACATAGTTTGGTTTTTGAAAAAATTGATAGGAAGTGAAAAGAAAAACAAAGAAACTTAGAGATGGAATTGATGTTATAAGCATAGTTTTCAAATAACTAAAAATTAAGGCATCATTTGGTAATGTTTATAAGCATAGTTTTCAAATAACTAAAAATTAAGACTTCCTTGGGTAATCATTTGACTTTTTATTTTTTAATTTTGAAAAATTAAGCATATAAACACATTTTTACCTCAAACTATTGTTTTGTTCTCTACTATTTACTAATATTTTCAAAAACCAAGTCAAGTTTTGTAAACTAAAAAAAATAGTTTTAACTTGTTTTTATTTTTAGAATTTGGCTAAGATTCAACTCTTCAAGATGTAAATCATACTAAAAAATTGAGAAGAATAAATATAATTTTTAAAAATAAAAAATAAAAAAACCAAATAGTAACCAAATCAAGCCTTGAATAATCTAAAACGGTCATCCTATTATCTTTTCTTTTCTTTCCTCTCTTTCCATTTGACATGGAATTCTCTTTGTAGGCTTCTTATTTGGAGGCTGTGCTGAAGGAAGGTTTCTCCCACCCTGCCGTCGGTGGGATTATGCTGTGGACGGCGCTGCATCCGAATGGCTGCTACCAAATGTGCTTGACGGACACCAACTTTCAGAACCTCCCGACTGGGGACGTCGTTGACAAGCTCTTGAAAGAATGGCGAACCGAAGATATCGAAGCTCGAACGGATGACCATGGTTCTTTTAGCTTTTATGGCTTTTTGGGTGAATATGAAGTAAGCGTCATGTATGAAAACAGAACTGCTACTTCAACTTTCCCTGTCTCAGTTGGTGATGAAACTAAACACTTCAGCATTCAGTTGTAGAACTGTTGCAATTTGAAGTTGAATAGTAAAGGATTACTGTTTTTACAGAAAATATGTAGATAACTGTCTAAGTTGAGTGTTCAAAGGAGTTTCATTTAGAGCCAAACAAGTTGTTCTGTAATCAAAAATCAAGGAAATCGAAAAACCTAAATATTTGAGAAATCGATACAAATATTTAAGTAGTTCAATAACAATGTATTAACTACATTCCAAAGTTAAGAGAGATAATAGGGAAAATATGAAATTTTAAATCACAGAAGTGTTTCCAATGTTAAAATGTTTATATTTAACGTATTTCTCTAAACTCTGTATTAAAAAGCGTAAATAATATAAATACAAATACAATTAGATCTCATGCATAGTCATTCGAAGCGTCTGATTATAGATCCAAGACATTCCAATACAAATAAAATAAATTAACAAGTAGATAATATTCCCTTATCCTACCACTTTACACTGCAGATTCGATCCCCAATTTCAGTGATCTGTCTTTCTCCACTGCCAGTTTATTCATTCAACTTAACAAGTTTTCAAATTCCACTAAAACCAAAATGAACTAAGGGGCTTTGAAAAGTTGCATTTTTTTCCATTTTTTTTCTTAGCTAAGATGACAGACAAAAAAGGCCAAAGTTGTGACCTGTTACTTGCATTACAGGCCAAGAGATCCTTCTCTAATATAAACAAATCAGCCATGCTTGTCAACTTGTTCACACCACAAGCAATGAGCTGATTCAGAAACATTTGAAAAGGAAATAATATAATGAGAAATAAAAAAAGAGCATTGAACTGAAACACTTCCAGACAAAATAGAAAATGAATCATTCAAGATGGCATTTTACAATCTGGGGGAAGAGCCTTTCCTTCTTTCCTACCAACTGCAAATCCCTTGCTCAATTTCACATAACAAAGCTGAATCCATAAGTTGAGAAGAAATTAGAGAGAGGGCTACAAGAAAAGAGAAGTCAAAACGACTATAAATGTTACTATAAACAGTATAGTGGATAGAGGAGAGACTGTTTTGGCCGAGTCTCCCATAGCCAAACCGGCCAACCATGACCCATCTGCTAGCATAGCTTCCCCAGATCCCGACCCCAACTCCGATCCCGAACTTGCACCTGTCCCTAACATATCAGTTCCAGAAGCTCCTGAATACCCCATCCCATACTCCGATCCCGACTCTGACCCTATACCGGATTCGGATCCATAGCCTTGAGATGTTGTATCTGGTGTTGTTGGAGTAGGAAAACTTGATGATTTTTGGCTGCACCAAGTTGGAATGACCCCACATGTTAATATAATTTTAGTGCCATGTTCTTTGTTGAAAGCAGAAGTTATTATATTCAAATGCACAAATATTCCATAGTGATCACTTAAAAGAGAATCTTTGGCAGTATGGCATTGGCATTAATATAAAACCAACCCCATTATCAGTTAAATAAACACATTAGAATCAGGCTTTACCAGATCGTCAGAACCCCAGATGCCAAAGCAAATTCCTTCAATCATTTCGATCTAAACTAAATCATAGTAAACTAAACCAATCACTGCAACATCAGTAATCTCATATCATGACAGTAAGATTTAAAAATCATTCCACAGAAAAAATAGGGGTCAATGGAAGAAACTTGAAACAGAATGGATTACCTTGGAGAAGAAGGGCAAAATGTAATGGTGTAATCGGCGCCGGAGCAAGTGAATGTACTCGTAGCATCGTCGTAAGCGTAGCTGTACGATTTAGGACAAGCAGCTTTGAACATTTCTGAGTACACCGACGGTTTACAAGAGTTGGGTGAACCATACGCGCCGCTGCAACAGTACTCAGCAGTCCCAAACGCTTCACACGCGCTCTTGCACGCGTCTCTTTCGCCAACCCTCAGCTCCGGCGGACATTGACGGTTCAGATCCGTTGAGCAACCCGTGGAAGCGCACTGACCGGACCCACCAGTTCCTTCAACGATCATGGGTAGATTATACCCATCAACGAGACTGACATCGTAAAAATCCATCCCACCAGTTCCGAGAGTGAACTCTGCAAGAGTGGCCGGCGGGGCAGCTCCGGCGCCATTGCATTCGACTTGGCCAGAGCCGCAGTCGCCGGTGAGGCAGGATCCAGAAGTGGATCCGTCGAAGTTACAGGAGGTTCGGCCCCAGAAACGGCCGGACCAGCCAGTGGGGGCAAGGAAAGAACGGGAAGTGTCTTTAGGGAGTTCGAAACCGGTGGTGCCGAGAGTGGGGTTGCCGGCATTGGCGAGAATGCCCGGCCAGACGGTGAAATCGCATCTGTTGACGAAGGTGAATGTGGCGGCTGTGGAAGTGGGGAGTAAGTGAAGGAATGCGAAAATGAGGGAGATGAAACGAGGGGCAGAGGAAGCCATGGAAATGGAGCAGAGGGTTTACTCTGTTTCTTCTTTTGTTGGGTTTGTTTGTGGAAATTTGGTGAAGGAAGGAAAATGGAGGAGGGTTTTTGGCGGGTGAGAATATGAGAGGAGATTCAGTGGAAGTAAAAGACAAAAAATGTCTGTAGAAACAGAGAGAGAGAGTGAGAGAGGAGAATGAAAAAAGGAAGAAGAAAATGAGGAAGAAGAAGAAGGGTAATGATCTTGAAGGAGGACTTGGGCCTTCATCTTTTTTCTTTTTCTTTTTTTTTTTGTTCTTTCCATTATTGATGTTTCATCCTCTTTTCCACCTCTACTTTAGGGTTTTTTTAGTTTAACTTTTTATTAACACGATTGAAGAGGATTTAAACATCTGACTTCAGTAGTTAATAATTTAGTCGATACTATTTGAGGGTGATTTCGAATAAAATCTTATTTGTCAAACAAACTTAAATTCTTAACCAAATTCAAATTTTTTTTTTCTTTTTCAATAATATGTGAAGGGTGATCAAACATCTGATATCGAGGTTGATAATACATTTTTTATGCTAGTTGAGTTGTACTCTCTTTGATAACAAAAATATTTTTTTTTTCAAAATCTTGACTTGGTTTCTTAAGACATTGGTAGAAAGTAGATAATAAAACATAGGAATACACTTTAAAAAATGCGAAAACTATCATTGAAAAATTAGGATGAAACTACCATAAATTTAAAAAACTAAAAATGAAATTGTTGAGAACAAGGCTGAAAATTGTCAATCTAACATAAATCTTAGAGACGATTTTAATAATTTAACATTTTCATTGTTTTTGTTGGATATATTTATAGTGAAAGAAAATGAAACAATTGAATATTGAAACATAAAATTGGATTTAATTGTATAGATTAAATTTATTGTTTAGAAACTTTCAAATTTGATTGAAACTTCCAATTAAAATGATGTTTCATGTACAAATTTAACATGTATGAAAATTAAATTTGTAGTTTTTTTAATTTGAATGAGTTATTTTTTTATTTTTATCAAGTAACAACTCTATTGAGTTAAAATTGACAATTGTTTTAATTTTTGTATTTATTTGATTTTATTTTGTATTTGGGAGAGTTACTAAATTGCTAGTCTATAAATAGCAACTTGGTTCTTCATTTGTAGCATCTTATTCCAAAGTGACTAATGTCTTTCTTTCTGTTGTTCTTAAGTTAAGTTGAGAGCAAATATACAAGAGATATGACAGATCTGAGTAGTTTGAGGTTGCAGTTCTACCGAAGTTAGTCGTTGTATCCTGCTAAGACAATTGTTATAGTCTGCTTGCAGCCCATGCAGAGCGAATAATTGTCTTCAGGACAACGCTTATCAAAAGCATGTCTCGACTACATTTTGGAGTCTCCAAAAGTTTTGAGGTTCTTTCAAATCTTTGGTTATTTTCATATCTAAGTCTCGTTACATCATTTGACTTAAGTTTGAGTTCGAATACTATACAATTGTTTCTAGTTGAGGTGTAATCAGTTTGCTAGTGTATTCAATTCATATATATTCAATTTTTCCAATTTTTACTATAACTTTAATGATTGTAGAAGGGTGAATATGCATTGGGTTAGGGTTTTTTTTTTTTTTTTTTTTTTTTTTAATAAAGTTGGTCAAGTTGACTATATGAAAGACTCAAATAAGTTTTCCAATCCAACCCTTAAAATTTAGGTGGTTGGGTAAGATTGTCGGGTTAATATTATTTTTTCTTATAATTTAAAGTAATTAATTTTCTATACAATACATGATTAATAATTAAAATATCATAAAACTCAAATGTTAAATATTCTATGATAGGTCTGTTTGGATTGATTAGAAAAAGCTTCTTTCAAAAAATTCATTTCTATTTAAACTCATTTGATAAAAACATTTAAAAATATACTTTGAAAGTATTTCAAAAATTATTTTGAGTTGTTGTCAAATACTTCAGTGTTTTTTAAAATGACTTATTTTCAATATTAAACACTTGAAAAGTTCAATCAAACACACCCAATATGTATTATAAATTTTAAACAAAAACAAACAGTTTAGGTCCTGTTTGATAATCATTTGATTTTTTGTTTTTGTTTTTGAAAATGAAGCCTATTTCATCCACATTTCTTATAATAATTTGCATCTTTTTAAGAATAATGGTTAAATTTTTAGTCAAATTCCAAAAACAAAAACAATTTTTTGAAAGCTTTTTAATTCTCAAAATTTGGCTTGTTATTTAAACCATGGGTAAAATGTAGATAACAAAAAAAGAAATTTGGGAGTGGAATGAGTGTTTAAAAATAAAAACTAAAATCAAAATGATTAACAAACGGGGTCTTAACAATTTTAAAAGAAAAACATTAAAAAGAATTAAAACTTATAATGTGTTTGTATGGGTATGTGTGTGTATATATATATAATTCAATATGGCGCTCTTATTTTGGAAATATACTATGGGTTTATTTTAATATATTCTCCATCTCCAAGGGGTGGATAACAAAAATTCAACATCAGAATTACACAAAGAAAACACTATTTGATTAAACAAAATTTTTATATTATTTCTTCATTTTTGTAAACTTTTTAAAAAGTATTTGAAGATCTAAACAGAGCTTCACTTTTAAACCTTCACTAGAATTTTTATTTATTTATTTTTTAGTGAATAGATTACATGATATAAGTGAAATTGGTTTCTTATAAAGAAAAGAGAAAAGAAGAAACAATTATGAATAGTTCTAGGCTTTCTCTAACAAAAAGGGAAAAAATGAAGGTAAATTTCTTTTTCTTTTCTTTTTTTTTTTTTTTTTATTAATTTAGGATTTGTTGATAGGTAATCTGGAAAGAAAATTTGAAAGCAATAAACTGAATAAAAACATAATTGTTTTTAATGTTTTCCAATATGTATTTAATAATAGATTAAATTGTATATAAATTTAAACAATGGTTGAAAATGTGTTTTAAAATATATTCATAAACTATAAAAGTAGTTCTTTTCTTTATTTAAAAACCATCCTAAATATTAAATTAAGTTGTTTATATTCAACCTAATTTATGAATTTAATGTTAAATTAATTTTAAAATATAATTAAGTTTATAATATGAATACTATTTTTATTATTATTATATATATGTACGTACATACATATATATATTCACCAAACTCAATAAATCAATAAATAAATCTACATTACCTACCAATGTACAAACTATTGCTGTGAAAATATTTGAGATAATGATCACACTATAGATATAAGTGAAGGAACTCTATTTACAGAGAACCTTTGAGCGGAAGTGAATCGTCCAAATCTCATTGTGATTGAACGCATACATTTACAGTCATACAAGAACAGATTATGCATAAATCTTAAATTACAACATGCTTTGAAATAAAAGCAAAGGATCAAGAGACTATACCTTTGAAGAATCATTCTTCAAGTAATCCCTCGAACGAACTCGTTCACGAACGCGTCGAACAACTCGAACACTCCTCGAACGAGCAGCAAGTAAAAACTCAATCCTCAAACCAACCGGGACACTACCACTTAGTAACCTTGGTATTCTCGTTGTGAGAATCCAGGAGTGGGGGCTCTGGCTAATTTTGGTTAGAGGGGAAGTTTAGAGTTTGAAGGAGGAAGATGATCGAGTAGAAACAAGGCTATCGTATAGTAAAGGCTCTTGATCGTTTAGAAAGACAAGTCTATCGCATATGCTCTGAAGAACAATCGTGTAGATACTTGATTGTGTATGCTCGTCTATCTTTCACTTATACTCGGAATAATGAAAATCAATTTCATTTATCCCAATTTGCCATCAAACTAAATAACTACTCACTAAGGATGGTTATAGAGAAAAATGATGATTACCAAATAATTAATAAATCATAAATAAATATGATAACTAACTTATCATATTATATTTATAACCTATAGTTTTAATATTGCATCATATACAATATATACACCATAGTTCTTTTTTTCTATTTTATGGTATTTAATATAAATCATATTTATATTAAATTTAATAACTATGAATCTTATTCATAGAAAATATATTTGAATCATATTCAAATATTTGTTCCTCCAATTAAACAATAATGTATCAAATACATTATATCAATTATATCATATATAATTGAATTAACTTAATTATATCATATTTAATTAAATTTCCTCTTATTATTTTGAACATTTCAAATTAACCCAAAAACTGATTCTTAACTTAAATCTATTGAACTACCAAGGGGACCTTATAGACATGTAGCTTGAAGCTCAACCGTACGTGAATAACTGTTTAAACTTTTTAATCACATTATCCACCATCCGTTAATGTCGGACACTTCATTAAAGACTGATAGCTGCACTCTTACCACTACAGATATATTTCTGTGTCCATTGGATATAACCAATCAACAATACGATGACCCTTCACAAATTGCTCGTAAGTACAGCTGGACCAAATTACCGTTTTGCCCCTATAGTTACATCTAACTACTTAAGTACCACTGATCCCTCTAATGAATAATAGATCATAGTCCCACTATGACTAAACCCTTCTCGGACCAAGAGAGAGTGTGGCGTCACATTGTTCAAGACCCGGAATCAGCCATTAAGGGAGCAATTTATCTACTTACCCCTGTTTCGACGAAGGAACTCTTAAACAAGAGCATCCATGATCATGTTCGGATCTTTCTTATTTCATTGTGACTGAATTGCCACACATACATTCTAACAAATAAGTATGCAATTTTACACTAATTAACGACATGCTTTGATAAATAAAATACAAGAGATTGAGTATACACCAGTTGAAGACTCTCTTCACTTCGAACTCAACCCAGCGGAAGCAAACCTCTACGTTCTTTATCGCCCAACAAACAGTCGGCTACCAGCAGCACGATCGTCTACACGAACGACAGCAAACGAACAAGCAAGAGTGGGGACGACACCACCCCTTAGAGCCCTTGGTATTCTCAAAGTGAGAATCTAAAGAGTGATCTTTGTTGGAGTTGGTAGAGGAAGGAGGAACGGGATGATCATGTAGAACGATAAGCAAATGGGAGAAGGCTATCGTAAAACGGATGCTTATCGTTTAGAGAAAGCTACACGATTGTGTAGGTTTTATTAAGCGATTGTTTAGTAATTAGTAAGCGATCGTTTAGAAAACTCGGCACGCTAAGCGATCGTTTAGAAAAGCTGAGCGATCGTTTAGAGAATGTGTGCGATCGTTTAGACGCGGGGTGTGTGATTGTTTAAGCGATAGGGCGCTATCGTATAGGCTCTCAGCTAAGCGATCGATACGTTTTTACACCTTGAGCGATTTTTTCGAACTCTTTGCAAAATGAAAATCAATTTTCATTTTATTCTTCAGTTACAATAACCGAATAAGATTATCCCACTAACGCACGATTGAGGAGAAGTTTTTGGCCAATTATCACATAATTAACCAATAATTAATAAATGAATATATCATATTATATTCTTACTCTATAGTTTGATATCATATATCTACTATGGTAATTTCTCCTCCACTTGATATAAATCATATTTATATCTAATTTAAAATAATGTATCTCATACATTCAGTCAATTATATCATATATAATTAACCAGGTCAATTATATCATATTTAATTAAACTCCCTCTTGTCAATTTGAACATTTCAAACCGATCCAAAAACTGATTCTCAACTTTATCTAAGCTATCTAGGGGACTTTATGGACCTGTGGCTTGAAACTCCAATAGTACGTGAATAGCTGATTAAATTCTTTAGCCATGAGATCCACCATCCGTTAACTGCTAGACATTCCACTAAAGACCAATAGCTGAACTCTTCTTACCACAGATATATTTCTGTGTCCATCGAATATAAAAATCATGAGTACGATGACCCTTCACAGATGCTCAGAAGTACAGCTAGACCAATTTACCGTTTTGCCCTTGTAATTACATCTCACTCCTTAAGTACCACTGATTCCTCTAATGAACAATACAACATAGTCCAACTATGTGTAAACACCTCCCGGGCTAAGAGAAGGTGTACGTTCAAGCCCTGAAATCAGTCCTTAAAGGAGCTATCTATCTACTTGCTCCTGCCTCGGGAAAGGAGTGAATTCCATCTTATGTAGCTGAGTTTCCAACTCTCAAATCAGACGAATCCTCAAAGTGGTAGGTTTGAATCGACGACCTAGCCACTCGCACATATACAAATCAAAGGACTGCCCTCAATGACAGAAGTTCCCAACTCACTCAAGATTGAGGTCATGTTACCTATGGACATCCTAGTGAAGTGAAGTCTCTGTCATGAACGGTGTTATATAAAGAGATGTTAACACTTCATGGCCAGGTCTTATACAAACTCTTTGTATAAGACGCCTCCGCTTGCATGTCCCCTACACGAATGATCGGAATCAGACCATATGTGACAAGTCACAACACTTGTGACCATTCCATAAAATAAGAGAAAAGTAATTGGAAACATAGTATAAATTGAATGAACTCTTATCAAAGAGCACCTCTGAGCGGAAGCAAGATCGTTCCAAACTCATTATGACAGAAATACCACATTCACAATCAAACATTCTAGTTATACATTTAACAACAAATTACGGCATACTTTGAACTTTAAACAACAAAGAGAACAAGATACATACTAGTTGAAGAACTCTTCTTCGCAGAAATCTCGCTCTCGTCAAGGAAGCCAATCTCACTGTCGCTGAGATCATCCAAGCTATCGTCCACTAAATCGTGCTATCATCTACCCACGAACGCACTCCTCACGAACAAAGGAGCAGAGGAAAACCATCATTTGGAACCCTCGGTATTCTTGGAGTGAGAATCCAGGAGGTGTGGGCTCTGTTGGATTTGGTAGAGGGATGGAGGAAGAAACGATTGTTTACCACGACTAAGCAAGTGGGAGATATCGGGAGTTTATCGTATAGATGGATGTTTGATCGTTTATGTAAAAGTACACGATCGTGTAGTATAAGGGGCTTGATCATATAGACAATCGTTTAGTAAAATGCTCAGACGCATGATCGCTTAGAAAGAGCTAGACGATCGCTTAGGTAATTTTATGCGATTGTTTAGGAAATGCGCATGAGTACACGATCGTTTAGTAAACTTTGAGTTGTCGTGTATGCTCTCGGTTTGCTATGCAATAGATAGTGTACTTAATAGGTGAACAAATGTCTGATATCTTGCAAAATGAAAACCATTTTCATTTTATCCTTCAGTTATGAAAACTGAATGCAACCTCCCACTATCTCATTCGGTTACGGAGAAAGAAACCGCAAACAACTATCCCATAATTGTTTAAATTAAAAAAATATAAATAATCATATTATATTTATAACCTATGGTTTAATATCATATCATATGCAACATATGAACCATAGTCCTTTTCTTCTCCACTAGATATAAATCATATTTATATCATTTTTCTCCAATTAATGTATCTCATACATCATGTCAACCATATCATATACAATTGACCAGTTCGATCATATCATGTATAATCGAACTCTCTCTTGTCAATTTGAACACTTCAAACTAACCCAAAAACTGATTCTCAACTTGAATCCATTGAGCTACCAAGGGGACCTTATGAACCTATGGCTCGAAGCTCAAACGGTACGTGAATAGCTGACTAAACTCTTTAGCCACGAGATCCACCATCCATTAACTGCCAGACATTCTACTGAAGACTGACAGCTACACTCTTCTCACCACAAATATATTTATGTGTCCATCGGATATAACCAATCAACAGTACGATAACCCTTCACAGATGCTCGTATGTACAGTTGGGCCAATTTACCGTTTTTCCCCTGTAGTTACATCTAATTCCTTAAGTACCATTGATCCCTCTAAGGAACAATACAACATAGTCCTATTATGTGTGGACACCTCTCGGGCCATGAGAAGGTGTGTGGCGCCACATCGTTTAAGTCCTGGAATCAGCCCTTAAAGGAGCAATCTATCTACTTACCTCTGTTTTAGGGAATGAGTGAATTACATCTTGTATAACTAAGTTCCCAGCTCCCAAATCAGACGAATCTCCAAAGTGATAGGTTTGAGTAGGTGATCTGGCTACTCACACCCATGCAAATCAAAGGACCGTCCTCAAAGGCAGGAGTTCCCAACTCACTCAGGATTGAGGTCATGTTACCTATGGTCATCCTAGTGAAGTGAAGTCTCTGTCATGAACGACATTATATAATGAGACTATAACATTTCGTGGTCGGGTCTTATACAAACTCCTTTATATAGGACGGCCCCGCTCGCACGTCTCTATATGACTGATCAGGATCAGACCATCTGTAGTAAGTCACAACACTTGTAATTATTCTACAAAGCGGGCCACATCCGTAATGTTACCAGGGTAAGGTATCCCTCCTATATTCATATACTATAGACCATTTTGGTTATCACTTAAGACATGATTTACTTGTATATCTCCACATACATGCTTAAGTTACAACGACAACCAGGGATCTTAGTTTTTTGGTTTGTGGTAAAGCAATTAAAACATCCAATGTTCCATAGACAAAAGTGAAAAAATATCATATATTATTATATCACAAGCGTTTGTTCAATACTGTGTTTACAAACTACAGGACCCAACGAGAGTTTAGGGCATCATCCTAACACAAATTTAGGTCCAAATGTCTGAAAAAACCAAAAAGGACATCCATCGATCTAGCCAATTTTCAAGAGAACCTATTTTGTGCAATCAATAAACAGCGAAATCACTGATAGCCACCAAAATGTGCAACTATTCTTCTTCCCTTTGATTTCACTCAAAAATTCAAAAGGTATGTTTTTTCCCTTCTTCCCGTCTTCATCTCTTCTTCTTCGATTCTTCATCTTTTCTTCACTGATAGTCATCCTTTGAAACTGTCTCACTGATTTAGGGCATTGTTCTTCTTTCATTGATAGTAGTGATTTCTATTCTTCGGCCATCATTTATTCCTGCCAGTTTCTCTTTCAAAATCCTAAAATCAGTGTAGGTAGTTTTGATTTTGATTTCGAATGATATTTGTCGATATGTTATTGGTAGTTCATTAAGTTCCTTCAAATTAGTGCTATATGCACTCTCCATATTTTTTAAGGATTTTCGGAAATTCATTTTGTATGTATTAAGTCAATTAGTTGGTGAGATGCAATAAACACTGATTCTTATTCTATCAAGCCTTTAATTTTATCACAATCCATGATTTTATTACTTCAATTTCAATTTACATCCTCTCGATCTGTTTTATTTGGTTAATATTTGGTAATTCTTTTCATACTTCAAGTGTTTCAAAAGTTTTATTCCATATTTTGATCACCGTGATAGCTTTTCTTTCTTAACAAAAATTGATTATGTGAAGTTCTCTGTATCGTATTTGATTGCTAATTTAGTTTGCAAGTAATCCCAATTATGTTTTTTATGTATGTTGTTTTTGCCGAATGTACCAATAGTATGTTGATAGTTAGTCGATAGTATGCTATTTCAGGTTTTTTGGTATTTAGTATATTACATGCAAACTGGAAAAACTTGATTGTAACATAAGTGATAACTTTATACATTGATAGCAACATAAGTGACAGCCTTATACATTGTTATCAATATTGAAGTATATCATTGATAGATATATCACTAAAATCTGCTATCTCTATTTCCTATCTAAAGTTTGTTGATGGATTTATGTTTCCTATAGTATGAAGGTAACAAGTATGCTTCCTATACTATAACTTGATATCATTAGTTGGATATCAATAATGATTCATTTGATATCATTAGTTTATTGGTTGTTTAACTAGAGTTATCAATTGTTATTACTAATAACATCTGTGATTTACTGATTGTTTAATTATGCTATCAATTTATATTTTTGATAGTTACTATCAGTGATACTCTTTTATTGCTATCAATAATGGTATCTATCACTGATAATATCACTAAAAGTATATAACATTAGAAGGATATCGCTGATACCATTTCTAAGTGATATCCCTAATAGGCTAATATTAATAATATGAAGGTAATGTTTCTATAAAGTGATATTTTTGTTATTTGTTTTTAGTATAAGTAGAGAAAGGAAAGAGAAAATTATTTGAGGGATCAACATCATCTAGAAAAAAGCCTAAGAAGCTCAAGGTCGACAATCTAATGATATTTTATAAATTTATACACTTGTAGTTGCTTTTTCCTTATATTTATGTTGTTATATAAACAGGAAAATGTATTGATAGTTTCTGAAAGTGAATGGAGAAACCCATTGACAATGAGCGTTTTTATAACATTAGAAGTCTAATCCAAGAATTTTAGATGAGCTATCACTCCAACTATTTAGGAAAGGTCCTTTTGGTCATTTCTTAGCATGAAAATGAAAAGGGTGCCCATCCAACTCGTATACACCTGATTAGAAGGCAATGTACTACTACAAAATAAAACATCTTGGCCTTTAATATAGAAAGACACGTTTTAGAATTTGGACTTAAATAATTCTGTTTATTAACATGTTTGAATTGTGATAACTACCTTGTAGATGGTTTTTATAGTGAAAAATAATTCATGGATAACACAATTAGAAACTTCTTTTCAAGATAAATATGAAAATTGTAAGAAGAGAGCTTCAACCTACCTTTAATTTGTTAGGCTTTGATGCCAATATACCCATTGATCTAAAGGTCAAACTTGTCAACTTGTATTTTTTAGAGAGCTTCCTAATTCCTACACAAAGAAATAATAAAGTAAGTTGGAAGCATCTAAAGATGTTGGATGATGAAGAAAATTTTAGATCTTACTCATGGGGAGGGTATCTTCTGAACTTACTATAGAATTTTTTAAGAATGGTGTTATCAACAAACCATCTTCAATTTTCCTCCATGAATTTCTACTTGCCTTGGTTTATTGGGCTTTAGAGGTGATACCAAAACTATCTGACCCTACTATTGGATTGCAAGAAGAATCAAAAGTGATGGGCCAATAATTGCTTAATGGGAATCTTAAAACCTAATGATTGGCAACACATTAGTAACAATATCTTCAAAACCACTGGTGTAAGTCTTGTATCATTGTTATTTTCTTTATTTATTTATTATTAGCTTACTATCAATGATAAAAACTATCACTGATATTATGTTATCAGTGACAACTTCTATCACCGTTAACAAATTAATAACATAGAAAGTATCATTGACTTCAAGTTATAAACTTTTTTTTAATAAAGAAGTATAATAACAAAAATGATATGTGCATGTAGAATGAAGCTAAAACTGCTGAGGACAAAGAGGCTGAAGAAAATGAAGACAAGTAAGCTCAAGAAAATGACCAACAGAAACAAGATAATAAAATGTAGAAGTGCAAGTTGAAGAGAAAGATCTTGAAGATGAAGAGAGAGATCAGGAAGTAAAGGAGGATAAAGATAAAGAAGAGGAAGAGAACGTAGATGAAGAAAATAGAAGAAAAAAGGGAATGATAGAAAAAAAGATAAGTATTGATTGATTGATATTTTGAAGTATAGGATTAACATGCTATTAGTGATTGCTTCCATAACTGATATCATATTATCAGTTCAGTAATAGCCTCTATTCACTAATAACATACTATCCATGATAACTTCTATCAGTAATAGTACAAATGATAGTAAGCTTTATTTACTTTGTTGATAGCGTATTGACAGATGTCATGTTGTTTTTTATTTCATAATTTTAAGGTGTTGAAAAGACTCTTAAAAATAGTCCAAGAAAGTATAGACCAAAGATTGCAACTGAAAATATGGACGAGCTTGTAGTTGAGAAAAGACCAAAAAGGCAAACAAAACCAATCAAGAAAATTTGGGAGAATGCAAAAAATTTAAGAAAATACAAAAAAAGGTGTTTCTAAAGGTGTCTCCAAATATGCCACCAAGCAAAGTTACAAGGCATTCTCCAAGGTGAAGTGATGATACTCCACACTTTGGTCTCATAATATTACAACTTTGATCGCATGTAATAATTAGGTGTTCGTTTGATAATACATTGGTTTTTGTTTGATAATAGTTTGTTATGGTTATAATTTTGTTTGAAACTAGATTGTTATGCTTTTACAAGACACTTTTTTTTTTTTTTTAATTTCGAAATGCATATATTTTAGTTTTGTACTTTCAAAAGTGAAATAACAATTTTGTTGAAATAAATACTTGATATTCAACAGGTTGTTTAGTTGTTCAAACACTAGACCAGTGATAGCTTCTATCACTGATAGTATGATATCAGTAATATATAGTACTAATGTCAAAATGTTTATCTTATTGTTGTAACTTTCCCGTGAGAGAAGGCATTTATATCATTTAGATATTCAAATAATTAAAGTTGATGAAATAAATCCTTCAAAAATTAAATACTGATAAGATTGTTCACATTAAACACTTGAGATATTAGAGATAGAAGCTATCATTGATAGCATGAAATCAGCGATAGATGCTATCACTGATAGCTTTATATCAGTGATAGATGCTATCACTGATAGCATTATATCAGTAGAGAAATATCACAACTTTGTTGTGGTTAAAAAAAATTCAATCGAAACACAACCATCATATTGACTAAAGAATATTATATAAAAAACAAAGTTCGTTTCACTAGCTATCATTGATAACTTGACGAACATTAACAACAAAACAAGTAGTCTCACTGTCTATCATTGACAAATTAGACAGCCTATCATTGACAAATTGATAAACATCAGTGACAAAACAAGTTTCCACACAAAGTATCATTGATAAATTGTAACAAAACAAGCTTCTTATACATCATTATGAAAGGATTAAATCTCAGGGAGAAGCGTGTGAATGCTGTGTTTTAATTTTCAATTGATTAATACAGAAAATTCAGAGATATACATGAACAAAATTCATGGGATAAATATAAAAAACCAAAATTCACAGCATGCTTTGAGAGGAAAGAAAAAAGGAATTGGGACTTACCTTTAAAGAATACCCAATGTTCATAAATCCTCTCCCAATCCACAAGATCGTGAACAGACGCCTTTTCCCAATCTCACCAAGAAAACGTAGTAATGGCTTTTGGGCACCACCACGAGGCTTCCCTATTATTCTCAAGGATGAGAATCGATGCGGAGTTGTGAGCTCGCAACGATTAATTTTTGGAGAAAGGAAGGAAAGATTTTTAAGAGAATCCGTAGATCGATTTTAACAGAGATGGTTTCTGTTTTACAGAGAAACGTAGGAAGAAGACGATCTTCTCTCTCTCACTCTATCAAACATGAATTTCCATCTCGTAAAATGAGATCATGAGATATAAAATGGGGAGAAAGTTATCAAAATAACTTCCACCCTTTTTATTTAATACATATTTTTATTTAGTACTTAAATTAAATAAAAATAATAATTATATATTAATAAAACCAATTTTATTAATAAAACTATATGTTATATCATATATAACATATAACATATAGTTTATATTATATCACATATAATATAACCTATAGTTTATAAATCTCTCACATAACCTATAGAATTAATATGAATCAAATTAACATTAATTTTAAGCTATAGTTTTTATATGAATCATATTCATATAATTAATATTGAATCATATTCAAATATTTATTTTTCTCATTAGAACTTTATAATATAATATATCATATACATTATGTTAATTATATCTTATATAATTAAATCTAATTAATTTGAACAATTCAAATTAATCCAAAATTAATTTGATTCTCATTAATCCTAATTGAGCTAACGAGGGTGAAGAAACTCTATTTACAGAGAACTTTTGAGCGAAAGCGGATCGTCCAAATCCCATTGTGATTGAACATATACATTTACAATCATACAAGAATAAATTATGCACCAGAAACTAAATTACAACATGCTTCTGAATTAAAAACAAAGTTTAGAGATTATACTTTTGAAGAACCGTTCTTCAAGTTAATCCCTCGAATGAACTCGTTCACGAACGCGTCGAACAACTCGAACACTCCTCGAACAAGCAGCAAGAAAAAACTCGATCCTCGAACCAACAGGGACACTACCACTTGGTGACCTTGGTATTCTCAGTGTGAGAATCCAGGAGTAGTGGGCTCTGGCTAATTTTGGTTAGAGGAAAGTTTGGATTTTGAGGACGAAGACGATCGGGTAGAAACAAGGCCATCGTATAGCAAAAGTTCTTGATCGTTTAGAAAGACTAGTCTATTGCATAGGCTCTGAGGAACAATTATGTAAAGACTCGATCGTGTATGCTCGTCTCTCTTTGGAATTATGAAATCAAATTTCATTTATCCATTTTTGCCACAAAAACTAAATAAACTTCCCACTAAGGGGTGGTTAGAGAGAAAAATGGTTAATTATCAAATAATTAATAAATTATAAATAAATATGATAACTAACTTATCATACTATATTTATAATGTATAGTTTTAATATTACATCATATACAATATATAAACATAGTTCTTTTTCTCTATTTTATGTCATTTAATGTAAATCATATTTATATTAAATTTAATAACTATGAATCTTATTAATAGAAAATATATTTGAATCATATTCAAATATTAGTTCCTCTAATAAAACAATAATGTATCAAATACATTATATCAATTATATCATATATAATTTAATTAATTTAATTATATCATATATAATCAAAATCCCTCTTATTAATTTGAATATTTCAAATTAACCCAAAAATTGATTCTCAACTTAAATCCATTGAGCTACTAAGGGGACCTCATGGACTTGTAGTTGGAAGCTCCAATGGTACGGGAACAACTGATTAAACTCTTTAATCACATTATCCACCATCTGTTAACTGTCGGGTACTCCACTAAAAACTGATAGCTGCACTCTTCGCACTACAGATATTTCTGTGTCCATTGGATATAACCAATCAATAGTACAATGACCCTTCACAAATCACTCGTAAGTACAGCTGGGCTAAATTACCGTTTTGTCCTTGTAGTTATATCTAACTCCTTAGGTACCACTGATCCCTCTAATGAACAATAGATCATAGTCCCACTATGACTAAACCCCTCTTGGGCCAAGAGAGGGTGTGACGCCACATTGTTCAAGACCCAGAATCAACCCTTAAGGGAGCAATTTATCTACTTACCCATGCTTCAGGTAAGGAGTGAATTTCTTCTTGTGTAGCTGAGTTCTCAACTCCCCAATCAGAAGAATCCCTAAAATGGTAGGCTTGTTGAATCGACGATCTGGCCACTCTCACCCATGCAAATCAAAGGACCGCCCTCATAGACAGGAATTCACAACTCACTCAAGATTAAGGTCATGTTACCTATGGTCATCCTAGTGAAATGAAAGTCTCAATTATGAACGACGTTATATAACGAGACTAAACATTTTGTGGACTGGTCTTATACAAACTCCTTTGTATAGAATATCCCCACTCGCATGTCTAATACACAAATGATCAGGATCATATCATTTGTAGCTTTACAACCTTTGTAACACTTACAAAGCGAGCCATACTCGTAGTGTCACCAGGATAAGGTACCTAGTCTTATCCATATACTACATACTATTTATGGTATCACTTAAAGACGATCCACTTGTATGTCTCCACATACATATTTAAGTTATAACGATAACCATGGATCTTAGTTTATTGGTTTGTGGTTAATGCAACTAAAATATCATATATTTCATAGACAAAGTGAATAAAATATCATATATTATTAATCACATAAATGTTTGTTCATACAAGTATTTACAAACTATAGGACCCTACGAGATTTAGGATATCAACCCTAATAGAGGAGACCTCATGGACCTATAGATTTAAGCTCCAATGGTACTTGATTAATTAATTAAAATTTTTAATTAAATTAATCAACCTTCATTAACTATCGATCACTCCACTAAAGACCGACAACTGCACTCTTCACACTATAGATATATTTCTATGTCTATTGGATATAACCAATCAATAGTGCGTTGATCCTTCATAAATTGTTCCTAAGTACAACTAGGTCAATATTATTGTTTTGCCCCTGTAGTTACATCTAACTTCTTAAGTACCACTGATTCCCTTAATGAACAATAAGTTATAGTTCAACTATAACTAAATCCCTCTTTGATCAAAAGAGTGTGAGGCGCCTCATTGTTCAAGTCCCAGAATCAGTATTTAAGGGAGCAATTTCTCTACTTACCCTAGCAATAAGGAAGGAGAGAATTTCTTTTTGTGTAGCTATGTTTCTAGCTCCCCAATCAGACGAATCTCCAAAATGGTACGCATATTGAGTCGATGAAACTGGTCACTCTCACCCATGCAAATCAAAGGACTGCCTTCATATACAGGAGTTCATAACCCATTTAGGATTCAAGTCAAGTCACCTATGGTCATCCTGTTGAAATGTATGTCTCTTTTAGCAACAATATTATAAAGAGAGACTATTCATTTCATGGTCAGATCTTATACAAACTCTTTGTATAGGATTCGTCCACTCACATGTCTTTACATGAATGATCAGGATCAGATCATTTATAGCATTTTACAATACTTTTAACAACTACAAAGCAGACCGTATCTGTAATGTCACCAAGATAAGATACCCAGCTTTATCCATCTATTACAGACTATTCAGGTTATCATTTAAACATGATCCACCTATATGTCTCTACATACATGTTTAAATTATATAAAATAACCTAGGATTTTAGTTTATTGGATTGAATACATGCACATAAAATAACAATTAATTTATTGATAATATTTTGTTTATAGAGTTTGCAAACTACAAGAATACAAGAGAGATTTAGGACACCAACTCCAAAACATTAAATAATATGTGGAAATTTGCATGTCCTGCAATTATGGCCATGAACATGACATCGCTGCACCTTCGAGTTGCTTTTGCTTTCACAAATTGGCAATATTCTTTGTTTTTGTGGTCTTCCACCTGGACGTTTAACTATTGGAGGTGATACATTCATATCAACATCAACAGAGCTCCAGTCAAAATGATTTCCAATAGGATAAAACGATTCTTTATAGGTTGACAACAGTATACTGGAAAAATATAGTCTGACACAAAAGCATAGATATCTAAATTTAGCTCACGAATAATAGTAGAAGCATGAGCACATAGAATGTCCTTAAAATCCCAAACACGAATATTGCACGATTTAAAGACCAAATTAACGTTTCCATCAACTACTAAATATTCTTTATTGCTATTAGGATCAACCTAAAAAGTAAAATATAATCAACTACTTGATAAAAAATTATCATTGTAATCTAATGGCTAATTTTGTACCTTAAAGCTTCTTGACTGATTGTGTTCTCACAACTCAGACTCTACCCAACTAGTCAAAACAGTCTTCATGGATAATGTTGTTTGACCTTTTTCATAAAACCAATTTTGAAGTATTTCTTTAAGGGAATAAAGTAACGATGCAACAGTGAGCTTTCTAGGCTCTTTCAAAATATTATTCAAGCACTCTGAAATATTTATAGTCATCATATTATAC